>NW_010212120.1:0-221 GCF_000695765.1 Mesitornis unicolor
TGTGCTGCCCAATCCTTACCACTAGTTGCAGCCACAGAGTCAGCACAATGAAACCATGTTATCTGACCTCTTCAAAATCTTGAGACAAGTGGTCAGAGGTGTGACCTCTAAAACATTCAGCCAGGCAGTACTCTTCTCTCCCCACTACAGCTGTAGTAGCTCTATATTACCTGTACTTTTTATCCAGGTATGGTGTTTCCACAGCTGCTTTAAATCCATTA
>NW_010212121.1:0-222 GCF_000695765.1 Mesitornis unicolor
TAGGATGCCACTTTTGGTTATTTACTTTTTTCTTTCCCTTTGTTTATTTACAGCTGATTCTTGCAGTTATAGACTTTTCTGAAAACAATTCTACATTGAAAGTAGTATCTTCTGCAGAAAAAAAATGCCCCCAAAACAAGTATTGGTTAAAAACACATTAATTTTATGTCTTAAAAAAATCTGGAAATTTAACCAAAACAGACATTACTTATGCCACATTTT
>NW_010212122.1:0-222 GCF_000695765.1 Mesitornis unicolor
TTCTTTTCCAGCCACTTCCCGGTGATCCTCTCCTTCCCCCAGCTCCCAGTTGCACCGTGGTTTTGAACTGGTCATACTGGGCTGGCAATGGGTGCCACCACCAGCTTAATAAATCCATCTCCCCGTGGCCCCGTTGGGCGCTTTTTCTTGGGTTTTTGGGCTCATTTCACCCAAATTTGGGTGCCGGCCGCCCCGAGCGTCACCCCACGGGCGGTGCCGGTG
>NW_010212123.1:0-222 GCF_000695765.1 Mesitornis unicolor
GGGAGAGTGTTATTCTCCTCCTTCCCTCCCTCACGCGAGGGCCCAGCTCAAGTAAAGAACTCTACGTACTTTTCGTAACCTGCCTGCCGCGCCGAACAGTGTTTCGCCAAGCGGGCTTAGGGCGTAGTTGGCTTCCGGGAATAGGCGTAGGTATTTTCTAGGGCCGCAGTTTGCGCAGCGTCGGGCCGCCCGTAACGTAACTGAAGCGGGTTGGAGCGGCGG
>NW_010212124.1:0-221 GCF_000695765.1 Mesitornis unicolor
GAAATCTCTGGCTTTCAGTGGCTGCCCATGGCATGCAGCAGCCTACTAGTTGACTTCTGTTATATTCCACTGTCTCCAAGGCACGCAGGAGAAAGGGTTAAAATCCTAATTGCTCTGGTTATGAAGCTCTCCTGCTGATTTTGACCTATTTAAAAGCCAACCTACAAAGCACAAAAGACTTTCAATTACTGAGCTTACCAGGGTGAGCACCATATTGCTTG
>NW_010212125.1:0-222 GCF_000695765.1 Mesitornis unicolor
TCTCCCTCCTGCTCTGCACACTTTCCAGACAGTTCTTTGAATTTTGAGCAAGGGATGAAAACGGAGAAAGGGACATCATTTTAGCAGAAGCAGTATCTTTCCATTAAAGCACACAGTGTATGGAGGACATGAAGCTATGTCAGCAGCAACGAACGAAGCTCAGGAGCCTTTACATCTCCAATTCCCCTCAGACTCTTGGTAGCAGCAGGCATAATTTTCACT
>NW_010212126.1:0-221 GCF_000695765.1 Mesitornis unicolor
ATTCAAGTTTCTGTTCTAAAAATCTCAGCTGTAGACATCACCATGGTAACCATCGTTATGGCAACCGTTGCCATGGCAACCGTCGCCATGGCAACTGTCGATATAGTAATCGTTGCCACGGTAACTGTTAATGTGGTAATTGTCACTATGAAAACCGTCGACATGGAAACTGTTGCCACAGTACCAGTCAGCATGGAAACCGTTGCCATGGAAACAGTTGG
>NW_010212127.1:0-222 GCF_000695765.1 Mesitornis unicolor
GTGAGTGTCACTGGAGAAGCAAAGTGCTAAGTGTTTGCGTGGGTTAAAAGTGGAGTGGAAGTCAGGCTCCCCTCTGCCTGAAGTGCTGGGTTTGAGGTGAGTGGATGTCAGACCTTCCTCTCAACTGCTGCAACAGGAGCAAATTGTTGGTTTTTCCCCATTAATGCAGCCAGACGGACTCTTGACTTTCTACCAGGGTCACATTGCATTGGCAAACAAAGG
>NW_010212128.1:0-221 GCF_000695765.1 Mesitornis unicolor
CAGCCAATTTCTCCTGGGCTAAGGCCCTAACCAGTGTCCTTCGGTGAGCTATGCTTTGACTCGAGCCCACTGGTCAAAGGGATGGAGGACATCACTTTTATGCATTTTCACAAACAAAGGCCTTCCCATTAACCTTATTTGCTGAGTTCAGAAAAGCAGTGCAAGGCTACCTTCAAAATAACTTCCGCCTTTTCAACAGGGAAGTCAGAAAACCAGTCCAC
>NW_010212129.1:0-222 GCF_000695765.1 Mesitornis unicolor
TGTTCAAGAGGCATTTGGACAATGTAACATGCTTTAACTTTGGTCAGCCGTGAAGTGATCAGCGAGTTGGACTACATGACCATTGTAGGTCCCTTCTAGCTGAAATATTCTATTCTATTCTGTTCTGTTCTCTTTTTTCACTCGTAGCAGTAACCCATGAAAGAATGTCATTGGTTGGGATGATGTTGAACCAGCCATACCTTCAAATATTTAACCATACAC
>NW_010212130.1:0-222 GCF_000695765.1 Mesitornis unicolor
TCCTCATTCAAGAAAAGGGAAAACAGGCAACCCTGACATCCTTGAAAAGTGATGAAGTTGAGCTGAAATCAGCTGTCAGAATCTGAGACCTCTCTCTGTAATCCACCCTAAACTGTTTCCCACCAACAAGCCAAATGAGTCAAGACTGCATGCTTAAATATTTAATCTTTCTAAAGGAAAGACTTCACAGAAGCTATGCTGGAACCCAATATTGCTAAAAGA
>NW_010212131.1:0-222 GCF_000695765.1 Mesitornis unicolor
GGTGCCATTGGGTTGACATTGGGCGCCTTTGGGTGCCACTGGGTGCCGTTGGGTGCTGTTGGGTGACGTTTCCATGTCCCATCACCCCAGTTTACCTCCTGCTGGGCCTACTGGGCGTCCTCCTATTGGCCCAAACCTTCCGCCACGTGGCCGAGCTCCACGGCGTCCCCATGGGTGTCACCTGTGACGTCACCCATGACGTCACCCATGACATCACCCATG
>NW_010212132.1:0-222 GCF_000695765.1 Mesitornis unicolor
GGCCTCGCACCCTCCTCACCCGAGAAATAAACGGGGAACGATTTTTGGTTTTCCTTCCCCCACAGGTGTCAGTAAATAATTAGGAAATGCGAGGCTGGCATCTGAGGAGAGGTGACCTGGTTTTGATGGAGTAGTTGGGTGAATCGCACCGTGGGATGGCTGTAACAGGGAGTCTCCACAACAGCCAGAAAAGGAGGGGTGTTAAATTCTCGTCCAAGATGA
>NW_010212133.1:0-222 GCF_000695765.1 Mesitornis unicolor
TCATGTGACTCCATGACATCATGTGACCCATGACCTTTGGCCCCCATGACCTTGTGTGACCCCGATCCCCTAGGACCTCGTGTGACCCCCTGACCTCCCGTGACCTTTGACCCCCATGACCTCGTGTGACCCCTGACCCCCATGACCTCACCTGACCCTTGACCCCCTATGACCTCCCATGACCCCTGACTCCCATGACCTCACGTGACCCCATGACCTCCC
>NW_010212134.1:0-222 GCF_000695765.1 Mesitornis unicolor
GAGGTGACCCTTGGTACCACCATCAGCCTTGGAGATGCTGATTTTAACTGACTCCCTGCTTCCCTCCGCAGTGCCAGACTTTGCCAGGGTGCGGACCTGGCCATCCTGCGAGGTGAACGAGATGCTGCTGGTGTGGTACCACTGCGATGGGGTGGGTCCGACGTGGGCTGTGCCGGAGCAGCGGGAGATCACCACCAAGGAGTGGGTGTTTCGGGGACAGAC
>NW_010212135.1:0-222 GCF_000695765.1 Mesitornis unicolor
CCGCCATGACAGCCTCAGCACCCACGGCACCCACGGGACCCCAAACCCCCCAGGACCCCCCCATATGGCACCCTATGGCACCCCAAATCCTCATCCCGTGACACCCCAAACCCCATAACACCCCAAATCCTTGCCCCATAGCACCCCAAATCTTCACCTCATAGCACCCCAGACCCCATGGTGCCCCAAACCCCATAGCACCCCAAATCCCTGCCCCACAGC
>NW_010212136.1:0-222 GCF_000695765.1 Mesitornis unicolor
GCAAGGTGCTCACGCCTGCATGCAAGGTGCTCGTACACATGTGTAGGTGTTCATACACATGTCTAAGGTGTTCATGCATACGTGCAAGGTGTTCATCTATGTGCGCAAGATGCTCATGCCTGCATGCAAGATGCTTGCACACATGTGCAAGGTGTTCATACCTGTGTGCAAGATGCTAATCTGTGTGCAAGGTGTTCGTGTATGTGCACAAGGTGCTCATAC
>NW_010212137.1:0-222 GCF_000695765.1 Mesitornis unicolor
TCTTCTGTGTGCCAGATTGTGTGCCATTTATCCTATTCAATGGGTCCTTATTTAGACTCTCATAACCACGATAAGCTCTCTGACTGCCCCCCTACAAAGCCAAGACTAAATTATAATTGCCACTATTGGCCCCATTCATGTAGCTGTAAATATCTATGGCTAGCCTTTCAAGCAGGAGATTTAGAAAACGAGGAAATCCATAGGTTCTTCCCAAGGTAAACC
>NW_010212138.1:0-222 GCF_000695765.1 Mesitornis unicolor
TTGCCACTCTTTTTGGGTGCCTAAGGAAAGAAAGGAGAAGGCAGGAGGTGCGTGTGCGCCTCGGGTGCCGGGAGAAGGTTGCGCGGCTCCAGGCCGGGCCACGAAGCAAACCTGCTGCCATGGCGAGGAGAGGAGAGGGGGGACAGAGACAGAGCTGGGGTCCCCGGGGAGGGAGCAGGAAGGCTCCCAGCCCTCCGGGCCACCCGCAGCTCACGCCTGGCC
>NW_010212139.1:0-222 GCF_000695765.1 Mesitornis unicolor
TATGGGTCATTGTGGGGTCACCGTGGGTCACCATGGGGTCATGGGGGGGGGTCACTGTGGGGGGGTCACTATGAGGTCACCATGGGTCATTATAGGGTTTCTATGGGGTCACGGTGGTTCATTATGGGGTCACATTGGGGGTCACTATGGGTCATTATAGGGTGTCTGTGGGGCACATTGGGGTCACCTTAGGTCACTATGGGTCATTGTGGGGTCACCGTG
>NW_010212140.1:0-222 GCF_000695765.1 Mesitornis unicolor
TACTGATGAGTACATACATCTTTAGAGAACTCAGTGTTACCCTGTTCATTCTTCACTGTGAAGAAACTGTGTATTGAAGCATGGGTGTTTCTATTTGCTGTCAACCAGCTATTCAGATTAGCGGTAAAGTGAGCAATAGTGCTGTGAACCCTGTTCTCCTGTGGATTTCTGTCTTGTGGTTGAATACTTGCTAGCATGTAAACTCTAAGCTTTTTTTTCTTT
>NW_010212141.1:0-222 GCF_000695765.1 Mesitornis unicolor
TCCAAGTCATTGAGGAATAGATTGAATAATAACCAGCTAGCAAAAAGGTCCCAGGGACTCTGAGTTCCTGGTGTAAGCACATTCCTGGCTTCTCTGTTATTGCCCATCCTTTCTATAACCTGATTTAAAAAGGTAGATCATCCGAGTGGGCAGAGCAACATGAGATTGCATTGGATTAGGCACTGGTTAAAGAATTGAGACTTTTCCAACAATTAGGTCCCG
>NW_010212142.1:0-222 GCF_000695765.1 Mesitornis unicolor
TGCTGGAGAGCAGCAGCAGTTGGGAAATCAGACCCTTTTCCAGTGCTTTTCAGCTGTGTGAACTCTTTGCTTGGGCAAACCAAGGGCTTCTCTGTGCTTTCACTTCCCAGATTGCAAACTAAGCTTAAAGCTGAGCTTGTAAAGGATGTTATGGAAGCAAAGCGGAGTGCATTGATGCTTTTTACAGGGTTAAGTACAGAGCAGGATCCCAATGCGATGGAT
>NW_010212143.1:0-222 GCF_000695765.1 Mesitornis unicolor
GTCCCCGTGTCCCCAAAGTCCCCATGTCCCCGTGTCCCTGTGTCCCTGTGTCCTCATGTCCCCAAGTCCCCATGTCTCAAAGTCCTCATGTCCCCAAGTCCCCATGTCCCCATATCCCAAAGTCCCCATGTCCCCATGTCTCCATGTCCCAAGTCCCCATGTCTCAAAGTCCCCATGTCCCCATATCCCCGTGTCCCTGTGTCCCCGTGTCCCCATGTCCCC
>NW_010212144.1:0-221 GCF_000695765.1 Mesitornis unicolor
GGCTGGCTCCTGCACCAACATCAAAGGGACTGGGACTGAAAGCTGTTGTGGGGCCTTACATTCCCTGGGAAGTGGCTCCGTAGCCCAACAAAGCCTGGGGTTCTGCACTTCTTTCCTTCCCTGGTGGTGTGAAAACGGGGAGAATAAGTTTGATCTTGTGAGGCCGGTACCATATCTGAGACAGACGCAGGTCGGGAAACAAATAATAATCGTTTATTTAC
>NW_010212145.1:0-222 GCF_000695765.1 Mesitornis unicolor
GGGACGGGACGGGACGGAACGGGACAGGGCGGGGGGAGCGCGTTTGGGAGGTGGTGCTGGTACTGGGTGTGCGCCCACGACTCCTCGGAGCACTGGGGGGAGCTGTGCCCACCCCCATGGCTGCCCATTCCCACCCTTTGCTGGAGGCAGAGCCCTGGGGTGATGGGGATGAGGGGTCCAAGCTCATCGATGGGGATGAGGGGTCCGAGCTCCCCCATGGAG
>NW_010212146.1:0-221 GCF_000695765.1 Mesitornis unicolor
CCCCCAAGACCCCCAGGGTGGGGTCCCTGCTCCCTTTGGGTGCCTCGAATCCCCTCCAAGACCCCCATGGGTGCCCCCAAGCACCCCAAGACCCCATGGGTGCCTCAGACTCTCCCTGCAAGACCCCATGGGTGGCCCCAAGACCCCTATGGGTGGCCCTAATCCCCCCTAGACCCCCCCAGGACCCCCATGGTGGGGTCCCTGCTCCCTTTGGGTGCCTC
>NW_010212147.1:0-221 GCF_000695765.1 Mesitornis unicolor
TGTCTGTGTGCATGGAGCAGGGAAGGATTTAGCCATGGGGATGGACTTTCTGGACCTTGGAGATGGGAAGCAGCAACACCGGAGATGTAGAGACCCATGAAATACCAGACTCTGAACTGTGCATGGGCACACGTACATGTCTAGGAGAAGACAGATGGAAATTTGGGAGCCATCTTCCAATTGAGAGGGGTCAGCAAGGAAATGACAGGCAGAGGGGTGAG
>NW_010212148.1:0-221 GCF_000695765.1 Mesitornis unicolor
GGATCTTCAGGATTTACAGAAGCAAGAGAACTCTGCAAGGCTTCAAGCTCTTTCTGGTTTTCCCCTATTTCTCCCTTCTGTTTCTCCTTTTGTTTTTCCAGTTCTAAAGTTTCCTCGTGTAGCTGATGCGGGATTTGGATCTTTTCACTCAGCTGCTGTTCAGGATCTTCCTTGTGGGCCTGTGATATCTGGAGACAGCAAGAGGAGGTTGGGTGAAACAG
>NW_010212149.1:0-222 GCF_000695765.1 Mesitornis unicolor
CAAAAAACCTCACCAGCTACTGTAAGGAAAATCTATCCCAGCTGTCCCTCCCTCCTTCCCTCCCCATTTAGACAAGGCCAGGACACAGCCCAGTCCCACAAAGCAGACACCACCAGATCCCAGTGGTTTTCTAAGTGTCCAGTAAAAAACCAGGACCCCAGCACACTCCTGGACAGAGCCAGTGGAGGATTGCTGCTGCCAAACCCATCCCAGTCTGCGAGG
>NW_010212150.1:0-222 GCF_000695765.1 Mesitornis unicolor
CTGGAACTGTTCATGGCCAGGTTAAACGTACCCTTGAGTAACCTGATCTAGTGGAAGGTGACCCTGTCCATGGCAAGAGAGGTTTGAACTAGATGATCATTAAAGTCCCATCCAACCCAAAATAACTGCATGATTTATTCTATGATTCTAGATATTAGGAAATGAGAGCATAACATTTCAGATGAAAGAGGCAAGGGCTTAATCACCAGTGAGGCCTCAGCA
>NW_010212151.1:0-221 GCF_000695765.1 Mesitornis unicolor
AACGGTCTGGGATTCTGGGATTCTGTGATTCCGTTCTGTGAAATGGGTAAAGATGTACTGAGTGTATCAGCAATTCTGCCCAAAGCACGAAGCCATGGAGGTACCAACTCATGGCTGCAGTGGGAAGGATTTGGGGTATAGATTTGATGTAACTTATAGAAATACCATAGAAATTATAGAAATTCTACTCTATATTATAAATTAATATAGAATAATATTAT
>NW_010212152.1:0-222 GCF_000695765.1 Mesitornis unicolor
TTCCGAAGGCGCTTGAGCACTGACGCGGCTCCCTGCTCCCACCTGGCGATCAAATATCGGTACTGCAGCTCTGGCGCCACGGTCGCGTGCGCTTGCTCTGGCGCTTGCGCGTGCCGTTCCCGGGCTGCGGCGATGCGATGCTGTTCGTGGGGCCCATGGAGACCGGCGCGAGGGCGTTTGAACGGCGAGCACGGCCGTGCTGGTTTGAGCGTCTGGGCCTGG
>NW_010212153.1:0-222 GCF_000695765.1 Mesitornis unicolor
GGGGACTTTGGGACATTGAGAGGACATTGGGGACACAGGGGGCATTGGGGACACTGGGGACGTGAGGGACATGGAGGACACAGGGACACTGGAGCAATTTGGGACATGGAGAGGACACAGGGGACATTGAGGACATTAAAGAAACTGGGACATGTGAAGGTGTGTGGGACATTTGGGACACGGGGCCACAAGGGGGCATAGGGGACACTGGGGGGACACGAG
>NW_010212154.1:0-222 GCF_000695765.1 Mesitornis unicolor
GGACACCCACACCACAGGGACACCCACACCACCAGGGCACCCCCCCGGAGTCGCTGTGGGGTGGGGACATGGGGTGCACCCTCTGCACCCCGAGTCCTTGCGGTGCTGTGGGTCCCATGGAGGGGTCCCCAGGAGCTGCGAGGACCCGGAGTGGGGCTCACCCCACATCCATGGGGCAGGGCTCTGGGGGTTGTGCTGTGGGAGCCCAGTGGTGCCCCAAAC
>NW_010212155.1:0-222 GCF_000695765.1 Mesitornis unicolor
CCATTGGGGGCAGAGAGTTGGGGGGCTCCAACTCCTGGGTCCCTCATCCTCCTCCCCTGTCCCGCAGATGCAGACGGAGGTGGAGCGCCTGGAGACCCCCAACGCGCTGCCCCTCATCCTGGGGGGCACCGTGGGGGGGCTGGTCCTGCTGGGCCTGGTGGCTCTGGTGCTCTACAAGGTGGGCTTCTTCAAACGCCACTACAAGGAGCTCATGGAGGGCAA
>NW_010212156.1:0-222 GCF_000695765.1 Mesitornis unicolor
GGAGCTGCGGGGTGGCTGATGTCCCATCACCGCCCGATCTCTGCGCCGTCACATCGCATCACGGCTCTGCTGGCCATCAGAGCTGCTTTGCACTGGTGAAGGCACGAGGGTTATGCGAGTGTACCATCTGTCCCTTGGTCTGGGTGTCCATCTGGCCTCCTCTCACCTTCCCGAGTCCCATTTTGAGTTAGTTATTAGTGTTTGGACAGTTTAAAGTGTGTG
>NW_010212157.1:0-222 GCF_000695765.1 Mesitornis unicolor
CAGGCAGATAAGCTCCAAGCTGCAAGTGTGTGCTAGAGGATAAGGATGAGGTGTCCCAGATGCTGAAGCACACCACAGCGCCCGTCCCCAGAGAGGACCCACAAACTGGAACAGAGACCTCTATGAGGCAGCAGAAAAAAAGTCCAGCTAACGACTGGCCAGAGCCCCCCTCTGGTGATCCAGGGCAGTGTACAGGCACCATATTGTGCTACCTAATTCATT
>NW_010212158.1:0-222 GCF_000695765.1 Mesitornis unicolor
GTTTCACAAGAGTGGAGTGATGAGGGAGAAACACCTCCCTGAACCTGCTGGCCATGCTTCTTTTAAGCTTTCCCATTGTGACTGTGTGGTGCCTCCAGGACAAACCCAGCAAGCCCTCAGCTGGAGAGGATGAGGAGAAGGAGTGCTGCCTGTGGGAGGAAGGCTATAGGAGAATGGGAGGGTGAGGCAACAGGGAGGAGAATCAGAGATGTGCAGTGCCCT
>NW_010212159.1:0-222 GCF_000695765.1 Mesitornis unicolor
TTGACCTTGGCCAGATGCCCACCCAGCTGCTTTCTCATTCCCTGTCCTCAACAGAAGTGAGGAAAAATAAGATGAAAAAACTCATTGATTGAGGTAAAGACGGGGGCAGATCACTTACCATTTACTGTCCTAGGCAAAACAGGCTTTACTTGCGGAAAATTAATGTATTGTCAATTAAAATAATAATAACTATATATATAGGGGTTTTATATGTTTATATAT
>NW_010212160.1:0-222 GCF_000695765.1 Mesitornis unicolor
AAAATCGCCATTTTCAGACCTAAAATTGGGATTTTCAGACCCAAAATAGAAATTTTAGCTCCAAAATTGGGATTTTTCAGCCCCAAATTGGGAATTTTCGACCCAAAATTTCCATTTTCAGACCCAAAATTAAAATTTCAGATCCAAAATTGGGGCTTTTTGACCCAAAATTGGGATTTTTTGCCCAAATTTTCCATTTTTAGACCTAAAATTGGGAATTTT
>NW_010212161.1:0-222 GCF_000695765.1 Mesitornis unicolor
TTAGAGGAGGCCACGCCCCTTACGGTGGCCACGCCTCCTTTAAGTGAGGCCACGCCCCCTTTAGGTGTGGCCATGCCCCCTTCAGTGGGGACCCTGACCCCTTTTAAAGGGACCCTGACACCTCTAAGTGGGACCTGGCCCCTTTAAGGGAGGCCACTCCCCGTCTAGAGTGGCCCCGCCCCCTTTAGAGGGGACCACGCCCCCTTTATGGGCAGCTCCGCC
>NW_010212162.1:0-222 GCF_000695765.1 Mesitornis unicolor
CTCCTGCTCACATTCGTTGCTCACACTTCTCCATTGGCCAATTCCCTTCATGCTCCGTTGTCCTCTGCCCTTGGGTCATTTTCCCCTTCTGTCCCCTTCCAGTCCCAAAAGTCCTCAGCCCTTGTGCACTCCTGGGCTCTGTTTCCCCTCCTGCCCATATTAACAGACTCCCAGTTCTGCCTCTCCACCGCCTTTCCTCCCTCTCATGTTGCCATTTTCCTC
>NW_010212163.1:0-222 GCF_000695765.1 Mesitornis unicolor
AAAAAATAAGGGGGAGGAGGAAGATGAACTACAACAATAGTCAGGAAGTAGGTATTAGCCAAAACAGTGCACTTCCAAACAAAAGAATCCTATGAATTGTTAACAGAGTTGAAAGTGACTATAAATACTGCTGAAGGGACAGTTATTTAAAGGTTGAGGAGACCTTGAAAGTGTAGTAGCTTGGTGAAATCTATTCTACCACACAAATTTGGATTGTAGCCA
>NW_010212164.1:0-221 GCF_000695765.1 Mesitornis unicolor
CCCTCCTTATTGGGGGCCCCCCCTTGCCCCCCCCAAATTAGGGTTAATTACCCCCCCCAAGGGGTCAAAATGCCCCCCAAATGGGTAAAACCCCCCCCCCCAAAGGGGTCAATTGCCCCCCCAAGGGGTAAATACCCCCCCCAAGAGGGGTAAATGCCCCCACAAGAGGTAAAAAGACCCCACACAAGGGGTCAAAATGCCCCTCCAGGGGGTAAATAACC
>NW_010212165.1:0-221 GCF_000695765.1 Mesitornis unicolor
TCTGTGACTACGTTTATTTCTTTGTGCATCCACTTTGTGAACACCCAGACAACAGCTACAAGTTCTGATATTTGCAGCGAGTCGCTGCGCTCGGCAGGGAGAATGTGGTGCTGCCACTGTTGGTCTTCATACCACGTTGCTGCTGCTTTCCTTGATTTTTTCCCTGCATCTGTGTAGATGGTGAGGGCGTCTCTAAGAGGGCGCTCACTTCGTTTCGGTCT
>NW_010212166.1:0-222 GCF_000695765.1 Mesitornis unicolor
TCTTCAGAGGTCCTTTCCAAACCCTACCATTTTGTGATTCTGTGATCAATGCAGATGACAGTGAATTGCAAATTAAATTATTTTTCAAATGAAAGCTCTGTATTTTTATATTTTAAGTGGAATATTTTGAAATTTTTAACATGACAGTTTGAAATTTCCTCCATTATTGTCATTAAATTATCTCTACAATAAATTGAAAGTTGTACCATTCTTTTGAAATTA
>NW_010212167.1:0-222 GCF_000695765.1 Mesitornis unicolor
TGCCTGACAGGAGATACCACCAGGCCTTAGGTATTCATTAGCAGCCAGACTTCCCAAAAAGTGAGCCGGCCACAGGGATGCTCAGCACACCACAAATGAGCCCAGAGCACTGCACAGGAACAAGGAGGTGTCTTAAGTTGCCGGTCTGGGGTGAGGAAGCTGTTCTGTTCTTCACCTGGTTTGCAGGACTCTCCATCAGTCTGGCACTGGGGAGTTTTGTTT
>NW_010212168.1:0-222 GCF_000695765.1 Mesitornis unicolor
TTTATGTGCCACAGCTGCCTTTCTGGTGCCTCCAATGCTCAATTCCAGGAGGGGACTCAATTTATCAGCTCAGGCATTAAATCTGCTTTCAAGGCATCTGCACATTTTCACTCTGGATTTCTGTGCAGCAGCAAGTAGAAAGTCGCCATTTCTGTTTTACAGTACTGACCAGCTGCCAGCCTGAAAGCCATCCATCTGGTGTCACAAGAGGTAAGAGCCTGA
>NW_010212169.1:0-222 GCF_000695765.1 Mesitornis unicolor
GGTTTTAATCCCAGCCCTGCAAATCTCGTTTCTGTCCTCTAAACAAGGATATGAATCACTGGGGTTCTGTCAAGCAGGGGAGGGAGGTGGGAGGGCGAAATTGAAGCTGGGAGTGGTTTAGGATGTGTTTTGTTTTTTAACTGAGTTCAGAGGAAATACTTGGGTTTAATCAAGAAAGGGTTAAATTAAAGGGTCCTTGCTGAAACCTGGGAATGCAGGAGC
>NW_010212170.1:0-222 GCF_000695765.1 Mesitornis unicolor
GGCCTCTCCATCCCTGGGCATCTCCATCCCTCGGTGTCTCCATCCCTGGACGTCTCCAACCCTGGGCATCTCCATCTCAGTGCCGTATCCAACTGGGGCCACCTCTCGCCTGGTTCTTCCTCTTATCGGGCTCTGTCTCAAACCCGGCGCTCACAGCTCTGCACAAACCCTTCCTGGCTGTTGTGGAAAGGATGAGGGCAAAGCACCCGGAGCCGCTGCGTC
>NW_010212171.1:0-222 GCF_000695765.1 Mesitornis unicolor
GCGCGAGCTGGCCAAGGTGGGGGGCCCGGGGACCCCGGTAACCCCCCCAGCCCACCCCTGCAGTCCCTAATGCCACCCTGAGCCTCCGAGCACCGCCCTGGGGGGTCCCTAATGTCACTCGGGGGGGTTCTGCCTCACTGGGAGGGACCCAAAGCTACAGTCGGGGTCTGGGGGGGCCTCGTGGTGCCATTTGGGACATTGGGACATGGAAATGGGACCATG
>NW_010212172.1:0-222 GCF_000695765.1 Mesitornis unicolor
ACCAACAATACGTGCAGAACAAAAACATTTAAGCATCTTAGGGTTAATTCCAAATTATTTTCAATTAGCTTAACTACTCTCTCGATAACACCAAAGAAGGGGGAGGAACATCCACACACACTCACTCTGGCTGCTGGCTGAAGCAACAAGAGCAACAAACTATATGGGAGCGGTGCAGAGACTGGCTCTGCAGGTGCCTTGGTTAAATTGCTCACAATTGCT
>NW_010212173.1:0-222 GCF_000695765.1 Mesitornis unicolor
ATCTGGGGAAAAGAATAAAACCTATTTTTTTCCATCGCAAACAATTTGTGCTGCATGTTACCTTCTCTGTTGCCCCCGAATTTTGGTCTAATTTTTTGAAGAAGGGGATCTGTCTGTCTTTTTTTCAGGGGTGGGCCTTTTTTTTTTTTTGGTATTTTGAAAAGTATTTTAAATTTTATTTTACTATCGCTATAATGTATTAAACCCCAGTCACTCCAGAGG
>NW_010212174.1:0-222 GCF_000695765.1 Mesitornis unicolor
TAATTGATTGCATTTCTTCCCATGTATATACGTTAGGTCCCAAAAATGGATCTAATTGTTCTGCCGACCGCAGAGGGTCTTCTAATAGGAGTTTAATTTCTTTTTTGAAATTCCGCACCTCAGTGGAACTCAAAGGGGCATTCACGAACCCGATTCCCCCTTGGGCCCCTCCGAGGGGAACCTCCCGCAAGGGGTATAATGAGGCAATAGTATTTTTAACTT
>NW_010212175.1:0-222 GCF_000695765.1 Mesitornis unicolor
TGGGATGGACTGGGATGGGACTGGGATGGGATAGATGGGATGGGATGGATCCCAGCTTGGGGGGGTGGATCCCAGCCTGGGGAGTTTGATCCCGGCTCGAGGGGCTCGATCCCAGCTCAAGGGGTTGGATCCTGCTTTGGAGGAGCGGATCCCAGGCTGGCAGGGGTCGATTCCGGTTTAGGGGGGCAAATCCCAGCTGAAGAAGATGGATCCTGGCTCAGG
>NW_010212176.1:0-221 GCF_000695765.1 Mesitornis unicolor
CACTGAAAAATCACAGGTTCAAGGTAAAAATGAAAACCAAAACGTACATGCTTTCAGTGTTCACAAAATAAAAGTCAGCTGGTAGAAGCTATAAGTATAACAGACACAATTTACGGAGAAATGCCAGCAGGCTCTCATTAAATTGTTTAAAAATACGCAGATGGTGTTTTTATGGAGGGATTTTTAAAAATATTTTTACTCTTTTTCAGTCTGACTAAGTG
>NW_010212177.1:0-222 GCF_000695765.1 Mesitornis unicolor
TGGGACAGCAGCGCGAGACTGGGACAGCAGCACGCTGTTCTGGTGGCAGTGCCTGCATAGGTTCTTAGTACTAAATGACAACAGATTGGGTTGACAGGGAAGGAAAAGAGGTCGTGTTATGTATCTGTTTGTCCCAGTGCCTAAGCATGAGTTTTGCATCAGAAATATGGCAGGACTCTAAGTTATGGGCTATACAAAAAACGTTGGTAGTATCTTACAGCT
>NW_010212178.1:0-222 GCF_000695765.1 Mesitornis unicolor
CTGTCCCTTCATCGTGGTGTAGATATTTAAGATAACTAGAAACACAAACTCTAAAATGCTGCAGGGAGTTAGGCGACTTAATACATCATCCTTCTTAAAATTTATTACTGTGCATGCATAAACCCATTTTTATTCCCTTAAGACCAGTACATCCAGTACTTTGAACTGGGACTGTTCATGACCTTATACTTAAATGTGGGTTTAACTGCTGGCTGGATTGTC
>NW_010212179.1:0-220 GCF_000695765.1 Mesitornis unicolor
GGGTGTGACTGTGATACGCTGATGAGGTTTCATGATTAATATAATCAATTATTTGTGTTAATATATATTTTTATTTACCAGTCCTGGAGTCCCTATAATGATAGTAGAAGGAGCAGTAATAATAATCTCCCTTGAAGTAACTGATTCCAGATTCTAATGCGCTTTTCTGTATTAAAAAAAAATAAAAAGTAAACGACAAAAAAACCCAAAAACACAAATA
>NW_010212180.1:0-222 GCF_000695765.1 Mesitornis unicolor
GTGGGAAGTTTTAGGGATATAACCAGCAGCGCTTGCTCAAATTCATCCCATTTCAGCAATATTCTTGACTACCACAAGGTCATTTAGCATCATTTATAGCATTGTCGTGACCAAATCTGGTACTCAAAAGGAAGCAAAGGTGGCTCTGAAATTGGGAGAAACCTTGCTTGGGGACCACGAGAGGTGACAATCTGGTCCCATTAATGCCTAAAATGCCTGGGT
>NW_010212181.1:0-222 GCF_000695765.1 Mesitornis unicolor
TCAGTGATGGAGATGACATTGGTTGGAATGTAAGCAGACACGTCACCAGCCTGAGTTTCAATGACAGGCAAGGCAGTCAGAGAGCCACCTCCAAAGGAATCATTCATTTTGGCTGCTCTCTCCAGCAGGCGAGAATGCAGGTAGAACACATCACCTGGGTAGGCTTCACGACCAGGTGGACGACGCAGCAGCAGAGACATCTGACGATAGGCAACAGCCTGT
>NW_010212182.1:0-222 GCF_000695765.1 Mesitornis unicolor
GTCACAGGAACAACCACAAAACCACGGGTGAAAACGCAGAGAGCGGATTTATTTTCATTACCTCGTGAACAAGGGGATCTCTGAAACAGCACCTGGGCAGAGGCACACAAGCAGGGATACAGGTACCGTGGAGCTTGGTTCTTACTAGAGAGAGAGAGAGAGAGATTTCGAACCTGCTGCTTTTGCCTGTGTTTCAAGGATGTTTCTCAGGCATAGTTTTCC
>NW_010212183.1:0-222 GCF_000695765.1 Mesitornis unicolor
TGCATGGATGTACCATGTGCAATGCACCACGCGTGGCTGCGCCACACGTAGAGTCCCCACACTTGGCTGTTCCATGCACACCGCACCATGCACACCACACTAGCAGGGCTGTACCACGTACACCACAGTGCGCAGACCGCACTAGCATGGCCATATCATGCACACTGCACGCCTGTGCCACGCACACCACTCTAGCATGGCCATACGACGTACACTGCACCA
>NW_010212184.1:0-222 GCF_000695765.1 Mesitornis unicolor
GGAGACCCAGCAGCAGGCCCAGGAGCTGGTGGCTGAGCTGCAGAAGAAGTTGTCCCACTACGACACAGACAAGGAGGCCCTGACGGTGAGTGGCCAGCCCTGTCCTTCCCGTGTCACCCTTTCCTGGAGGAAGTTGCTCCATGATCACCTCTTCCAGGTCACTGGGCAAAGTCCTCCCAGCCCCTTCCAGCTCTTCTGGGTGTTTGTAAGATCTTGGTGGAA
>NW_010212185.1:0-222 GCF_000695765.1 Mesitornis unicolor
TTTAAGTGTTGTAGGAAACATGATAAATAAATATCAGATGGCTCATCCTGTAATTTTGTAACCCACAATTAGACTGAAAGCATGTTGCTTAAAATACGTTGAGTAAACCATCACTTCCTACATGCTCCTCTCACTGTCCCACATGCCTTCTGAGAAACTGTCGTTTCTGAAAAGATATCTGCTTCCCCTAGATTTTTCTGCAAGCTAAAGAAATTTCTGTGC
>NW_010212186.1:0-221 GCF_000695765.1 Mesitornis unicolor
AGAAGAGAAGAGAAGAGAAGAGAAGAGGAGTCCTCGGGGGTCATGTCCATTGCAATTCCTCTCTGTGTTTTATCAGACCTCTGATATTCTGGACCCGGCTCTGTCTGAACCTCAGTGAACTTCCCCTGCATCCCGGTGCTCTTCCCCCTTCCCAGCCGGCGCTTTTGCAGCCGTGAACTTCCCGTGCCCGACCTGAGAGTATCTCCAAGGGCTGTGATTGA
>NW_010212187.1:0-223 GCF_000695765.1 Mesitornis unicolor
GCCAATGGGCATCAAGGAGCTCCTATGGGTGCTGGTGGGTGCTGACGGGGGCCAGTGGGCTCCTATGGGTGCCGATGGGTGCCAAGGGGCACCGATGGGCCCTGATGGGCACCAGTGAGCAGCAATGGGTGTCAGTGGGTGCTGATGGGCTCCTGTACACACTGGTGGGTGGCAATAGGCACTGACAGGGACCAAAGGGCCCTGATGGGTGCCAGTGGGTGCC
>NW_010212188.1:0-222 GCF_000695765.1 Mesitornis unicolor
GGCTCAGAACAGAACACAGGATTTGAGGTGCAGCCTCATCAGCTCCTGGAATAAGGAGACAATCACTTCCCTTGTCCTACTGGCCACGCTATTTCTGATACTGGCCATGATGCTACTGGCCTTTTTGGCTATCTGGGCACACTGCTGGCTCATATTCACCCAGCTGGTGACAAACAACCCCAGGTCATTTCTGCTGGACAGCTTTCCAGCCACTCATCCCCA
>NW_010212189.1:0-222 GCF_000695765.1 Mesitornis unicolor
AACTGCTTTCTATTGTAGCGTCTTTGGTGTTGGAGCATGAACCATGCAATTGCATTTTCAGTGGTAGTCTCCTACCACAGTCCCCGGAACAGTTCCCTGCTTAGAGAAGGTAAGATCCTGCAAGGACCATGGTTTGTGCGCTTACAGAAGTGCTTCCCAAGGAAAGTGAAGCCATGCATCACAAAAGTGTTGTAACCCCTTCTGTGCGGAAAGAGGATTCAA
>NW_010212190.1:0-222 GCF_000695765.1 Mesitornis unicolor
TTAGCAATTGTTACCTACTTGTGCAATAGAGGCCTGTGGGTTCCTGATGAGGTTTTTCAGGGAACGTTTGGACACCCAGTACAGCTGGGTAAGGAATCCATTTGTGTACGTAATCTCATGCCCCTGCTTGGATATTCTCTGTTTGCTTCCCCGGCCAAGGTCTACTTTATCCAGTGCTTCCCTTGTGCTCTGATACAGGCTGGAGTTGAGATATTTCTGGTG
>NW_010212191.1:0-222 GCF_000695765.1 Mesitornis unicolor
CCCCACCTGGAGCACTGTGTCCAGTATGGACATAGTATCCCATCTGGAGTACCACGTCAGCTCTGGGGCTCCCAACACAAGAAAGACATGGACCTGCTTGATCGGGTCCAGAGGAGGGCCAATAAGACAACCGGACAGCGAGAGCACGTACTCAGTGAAGTCAGGCTGCATGAGTTGGGGTTGGTCAGCCCGGAGAAGAGAAGGCTCTGGGGACACCTTATA
>NW_010212192.1:0-223 GCF_000695765.1 Mesitornis unicolor
CCCCGGCACTGGGGCTCCCATCTCCCCAGGAGCACTGGGGGCTGCTGGGTGGCTGGATTAACCCCCTCACACCAGAGCTGCTGCTCAGCCTCAAAAGGAGCCGAACACGGCCCACAGGCTGTGAATAAATGCTTGGAAAGCAGGGGACCCCTCCCAGAAAAGCCCCCACAGCCCCTGGGTTTGACTCAAGGCTCCATCGTCCCTCCACCATCACACAGATCCC
>NW_010212193.1:0-223 GCF_000695765.1 Mesitornis unicolor
CTAAATGACAATTTGAAAAACTTAAATAATTTATGCCAATGGTACAGCCGTACAGGGTGAGAGTTTTAAAATAAGAAAGTGCCAATCAAAATAATTTGCGTCATCTTTTCATTAGTTTCTATAATGCTTACAGGGAAGATAAGTTAGTAGACTATGAAGATTCAGGATACCTGTGTTTAACAGATCATTTCACTTTCTTGTGACCCTACTGTGAAGCCAAAAT
>NW_010212194.1:0-222 GCF_000695765.1 Mesitornis unicolor
GTGCTTTCCATCCCTGTCTTCCCGCCCAGGGAACTTTCTAGATATTATTGCAGATAAATGCAGATTTTACCTTTCTCCACAGTTCAGATGAAGCATTTGTTTCAGCAGACAGATACAGACTATGGTTTGGAAATTTCTGTTTATCACTTACTAAATTTCTTCCCAAAAAATATTCCCTCCCCCACTTTCCTCCCACCTAGGCCAGTCCTCGTCATATATATA
>NW_010212195.1:0-223 GCF_000695765.1 Mesitornis unicolor
TGTGCTTACTTTTGGTGCTTGCACACACACAAAAAAAATCAGCCGGCTTTTCAGGAAAATAGCCCAGAATTGCAGATCTGAAGAGCAGGGATTGTCTACCTCTTCACAACCTGCATCTTACTCTGAGCACATGGATCACACACTCTGAGCACATGCTCAGGATAACTCTTTCTAAAGCTTTGGGGGAAAACGTAGTTTAAGGCAACATAGGATAACTTGCACT
>NW_010212196.1:0-223 GCF_000695765.1 Mesitornis unicolor
ATGTGAAAAAAATGTCATTAATGCAACACTGCTTTGGCAATTCTTTGTTGAAAAGCTGTTGGAGGACCACAGTAGTATTGCATGAGTTATATTAGAGCTGCTGAAATGCTAGGTTTTTACAAGACGCTATTAGTACACGAATTAGGTATTTAACATAACTCTTCTTAACTGACAGATCAGCCACTGCTATAAAGTTAAAAAGGGAACGGAAAACAGGTTATAA
>NW_010212197.1:0-223 GCF_000695765.1 Mesitornis unicolor
GTGTGTATTGTCCTTGGCAGAGGTCTTCCTTTTGAGTGTCCAGTTTTACTTTGATAGTAATTAGAAGTGTTCAAATGGGAGAGAAAGATTTCTCCAAATGATCTGTAAAGTTCCCTTAGTGTAAAAGATGTGAAGAAAACTGGTGCTAAAATGGTTCTGAACTGCTTCTAAGTGTAAATTGGTATGCCTGTTATTTAATCTTAGGTACTTCATCTGCAGCATC
>NW_010212198.1:0-222 GCF_000695765.1 Mesitornis unicolor
GGCTGCATCCAGAATCAGGCTTTGCATGCTGGCTTCTCTGGCTTCTGCTGCCCATGCTGTCTAAACGAATACCGATTTTATTTTGAAATGCTCATGATGGGGATCCGAATCCCCAGGAGGTTGGGTTCTTTTCTTCTTCTTGGTTTTTTTGTGTTTTGTTTTTGTTTTCACTTCTGGCTTTCAAGAGAGGAGGGTGCAAGTGCTGTGCCATGTTATAGGCTG
>NW_010212199.1:0-223 GCF_000695765.1 Mesitornis unicolor
TTCTACATCTTTTTGCAGAGAGAGAGCAGATAATCTTTTGTGCGTGTGTTTGTTTTTATTCACAGAAAAAGAAGGGCAAAATCCCTGGCATTTTGGTAAAAAACCAAGTTGAGAATACAGAGGACATACAGTTTCAATTGCCTTTCTGTTTAAATTCTTTATACAAGGCTAACATAAATTATGTTTGGATTTAAGCACTGATGAAGAAAGGTCATTAGTTTGT
>NW_010212200.1:0-223 GCF_000695765.1 Mesitornis unicolor
ATAAAAACCTTGTATGCTAAAATATGCGTTCAGCAAGTGCACTATCTCCAGCATTTCATCTGTTTAACCTCATCATCTCCGAAATGCCTTCTTTCCTACCGCTGAAATGTGTTGCGCTTCCATATGCATCCATATTACCACTAAAACCCAGCTGGTACAAGTCCTACTCATGAACGACAGGGAAGATGGTGAATATTCAGCTTTTGGCCTGCATGGTGCTTGT
>NW_010212201.1:0-223 GCF_000695765.1 Mesitornis unicolor
TTGTTCCAGTTCAGCTCTGTCTCACTGTCACTCTTCCTAATGTTTTCTCTGCATAAAGAGCCATCAGAGCTGGCGACCTTTGGCGATCTTTAGGCTTTCTTTCTCCTTTCTCTGCAGTGGCTGCAGGCAGAGCCCAAGTGCAGCAGGAGCCAGCGGCAGAGACCACCGAGGGCACCAGCATCAGCATCAACTGCTCACATCCCAACATAAAAATTGCCGAGTT
>NW_010212202.1:0-223 GCF_000695765.1 Mesitornis unicolor
TGATTGGGAAAAGCCAACATGGATTCACCAGTGGCAGACCATGCTTAATAAATCTGATTGCTTTCCATGACAGACTGACCCATTTGGTTGATGCAGGGCAAGCGGTGGATGTTGAATACTTGGACGTCTCCAAGGCTTTCGACATGGTCCCCCACAGTCTCCTTCTCGAAAAACTTACAAACTACAATGTAAATAAGTGGTCTGTGCAGTGGGTGGGGAACTG
>NW_010212203.1:0-223 GCF_000695765.1 Mesitornis unicolor
AGTCTGATGCTATGGATGTTGATTTAGTTAATTTAAAGGATTCCTTATACTCTCAAGACGATGAATCGGAGACAGCTCAAATGAGTCCTGTAGGGATGCAGTCCCAAACTGATGCCACAGCAGATCTGAGACGAGAGAGCTTCTTTCACAGCTGTGTTGAAAGCATTTGGGAAGAATGCAAATATCTTATTAAGGCTTCTTCAGAGAAAAGTCAGCTGATCCA
>NW_010212204.1:0-223 GCF_000695765.1 Mesitornis unicolor
CGGTCCTGGCGCTGGCCCCGGTCCCGGAACCAGCCCCAGCGCCGGCCCTGGTCCCGGAGCCTGCCCTGGTCGTGGTGCCAGTCCCGGTCCCAGCCACGGCTCCGAATCTCGCCCCGGCTCCGGTCCTGTCCCCATCTCCAGCCCTGGCCCCGGTCCCAGTTCCAGCCCCAGCCCCAGTGCCGGTCCCGGCCCCGACCCCGACTCCAGTCCCATCCCCGGTCCT
>NW_010212205.1:0-223 GCF_000695765.1 Mesitornis unicolor
TTGGGGACACCTGACACGGGGACACCACGGACGTGCCAACAGGACTTCAGACCAACCAGGACCCCCCCCCAGCATTTTAGGGCACCCCTTGACATGTTGGGACACCCCCTGACATGTTGAGGCACCCCCAAAGCTCCCCGCATTTTGGGGCACCCCCAAAACCCCCTGATGCAGTGGGGCACCCCCAAAGATCCCAGCATCTTAGGGCATCCCTTAAAGACCC
>NW_010212206.1:0-223 GCF_000695765.1 Mesitornis unicolor
CCGAGTACGAGGTACCGTCCCCTGCGGCCGGGCAGCATCTCCCAGAAAAACACCTTGTTTGACTCATCTGGGTGTGAGCGACGCCACGGGGCCCGTTCCTGCCTGCGCACAGCACCTCAAGGTGGTGGAGCCGTGCGGGGCCACGCGGGCTCTGCAGATGCCGCAGCGCCGGGTTCAGGAGCCGAGGCTCCTCTTGCGCTGTGCAGCAACACCTGCTCCGAGG
>NW_010212207.1:0-223 GCF_000695765.1 Mesitornis unicolor
CCTCTGTCTAAGCCAACATGTAATTCAAAAAGCAAAGACAACTGAACTAGGATAGCTGCTGGGGCAAGGTACACTGGGCTTAGTTTTCTGAAATAATGGGATCTTGAAAATCAATAGGGTACTCTATTACCCAGATTTAAGCTTTAGTGGAAAGACAAATTAGGCTGTACAGGTAATACAGCTGCTCTGTGCCTGTATATTTCTGTAAGAATCATTCAGTTAA
>NW_010212208.1:0-222 GCF_000695765.1 Mesitornis unicolor
CATATCAACACTGGACCATTTCTATGAGCAGAAGGATGCAATATCAAGTCATGTATCTTTGTTGAGAATTTAGGCTAGGATTTTAAAAACTGTTTACGTTTTATATATATCCTCAGTCTTTGCTGAAAATTGAAGGGAAAAGGATTGCTTAAGCTCTTTTAAAAGCCTCAGCCTTAAATCACTCTCCATAGTCACTCATGTTGATTGATAATACTTCCTGTG
>NW_010212209.1:0-223 GCF_000695765.1 Mesitornis unicolor
GCAGTCCAGCAGGACACAGAAAGACAGTTTGATGGTTGGAGCCTCAGACAGCCATGCTCTCCAGTTCCTGCATCCCTCCAGCACTTCCCATCAACCAGGCTGATGCTGTCAACCAAGGGCAGTTCCCTGGGCACAGGCCAGCTGACTATGGTGCCTCTCAGAGAGGCACCTTGTTGAGCAGAGAGTGTGTGAGATGTGAGTTATAAAGGGTTTGTTCTGAAGT
>NW_010212210.1:0-223 GCF_000695765.1 Mesitornis unicolor
ACTAAAAGAAACCTCAACAAATACCAAGAACTCAGTTGTGTGCTTGCTTACAGCTGTACACAGAATCACCTTCCTGCTCAAGGCACGAGTGGACAAAGAATTCCCAGTGTATGCACTTGCTTTTATTTTCATTACGTTCCATATTATACTTCAGAAGTCTTAACAAAAATGTCGTTTAATTCAGCATGCCACAACAAAACATATTCAAGCTGACAAAACAAGA
>NW_010212211.1:0-223 GCF_000695765.1 Mesitornis unicolor
CAAATTTTGGGTGCCGACCAGCCTTTGCCAGCTGAACACACAAGTTGGGGAAAATCAGAGGAAAAAACCCTTGGTGTTTTGTGAGCAGCATTTGTAGTTTGCCATTTAAATTCTTTGACTTGCGCTAACCAAAGCATCTCATCGTGTTTAGAATGGACAAATGAATGACTTGACAGGGGTGGCATTAATTGAGTAGCCCAGGGGTTGAATAGTATTCAATGAT
>NW_010212212.1:0-222 GCF_000695765.1 Mesitornis unicolor
ATCCCTAACGTTCTGTGATTCTGTGGTTGTGACTTTTTTTTCTTTTCATTCTGTTAACCTCACTAATGACAAGGAAGTGGTGGATGATTGTCACGACTGAGGACTGATTTGATGGTGCTGTCAACCCCCCGCATGTGCTGCACCCTTATTCCTTTTTTTTGTCAGTTGTCTGACTCCCTAGAGGAGTGGTTTCCAAACTTTTTTGATTGCACACCCCATCAG
>NW_010212213.1:0-223 GCF_000695765.1 Mesitornis unicolor
GGAATATTCAGAGTTCAGTGTTTGTTTGGCTCTTTCGGACCACTTCTTATTTACACCCAAGTGCTTTTGTGTGGAGATACATTAACTTCTGTTGTTTTATCTTCTTACTTTTTTTGTCGAGTTTTTAGCTGAGGAACTATTGGAAACGTTTCAGAACTGGTTATATGCAGAAATTTTTCAAGCCATTTTATTCCAAATCTTGCAGCTTTGCTCTATTCTTCTT
>NW_010212214.1:0-223 GCF_000695765.1 Mesitornis unicolor
TTTTATCTTTCTCTAATTTTCCCTTTTCTCCCATTTTCCTCCTTCCCTCTAATTTTCCCTTTTCCAACTTTCCTCCCACTCTCTCCTCTTTCTTTCCTCCAGTTTTTGCCTCTTTCCCCAATTTTCCTTTTAATTTTCCTCCTGTCCCCCAATTTTCCTTCTTTTTTTCCCTTTTCCCTCTTCTCTCCCATTTCCCCCATTCCCTCCCAGTCCCCCCCAGTGC
>NW_010212215.1:0-223 GCF_000695765.1 Mesitornis unicolor
TTTTTTTAATATATTCAATATCCTACTATTTTCTCTCTCAGCCATGGATCCTCTGTGGAATAAAAATTTCTGCTTTGCAAAGATCTCTGCTAACTACTATCATTACTTGCTAAAATATTGCTGACATAAAAATGCAAAGCACATTCAGACTGCTTGAAAAGAATACCGAAAATGATTAGTTATGCTTTTTCCCCATATTGTGGTTTCATTGATATCTGCACAA
>NW_010212216.1:0-222 GCF_000695765.1 Mesitornis unicolor
CGTCCATCCCAGGAGCTGCCCATCTGCACAGCCGTCCGTGAGTCCGTCCATCCATGGGTCCGTCCATCACCCAATAAACTGCTGCCACTTCCCCAAACGCTCGCTCTGCTTTTGCCCTTTGGGTGCAGGAGTGGGGGGGATAAAATCTGCCCCCTTTCTGCCTCCCAACAGCCCCAAAACTGCTCCCCTCTAAAAAAGACACCAACGCGGGGAGTTTACAAA
>NW_010212217.1:0-223 GCF_000695765.1 Mesitornis unicolor
TATAAAAATATATTACAAATATATTAACAAAGAGGCACGCATTAAAAGAAAACCCTTCAGTATTCGCCTTATTTTGGCAGCAGAATGAGCTCTGCCATTAGCACACTCTGGAATTCAGATATTAAAAGCCCACCTGAGACACAGATTATGAGGTTTCTGATTTGGGTGATGTCAAACCACCTCCTCTGATTCTCCTGGTGCACAAAGCTGTTGACAACAGGGC
>NW_010212218.1:0-223 GCF_000695765.1 Mesitornis unicolor
CCGCCTCACTGAGGTGCGGGGGGGGGAAGGGGGGCTTTTTTGGGGGGCTGGACCCCCCTGAATTCCCTCTTACCCCTTATTTTACCCCCTCTCCTCAGGACAAAGCCGATGTCCAGTCCATCCTGGGCCTGCAGCGCTTTTTCGAAGCCCGGCTCAGCGCCGCTTTCGGCGACCGCAAATTCTCCTCCGGCCTCGTCCCCGTCCTTATCCCCCTGGATGACGC
>NW_010212219.1:0-223 GCF_000695765.1 Mesitornis unicolor
TCCTGTTACCCACCCTGATGAGCACAGTAATGAGCAACTCTGCTTCCCCTCCTTGGAGAGCCCTAGGAAATTAGGAAAATAAATCCATAATCCTGTCTGTAGGATTATCTTTGCCACCAAACCCACGTACAAGCATCTGCCTACCCCAAACACACCGTACAGCTCAGGGACAGGCGTTGTGTCCACAGTGAAACTCCTCAGTAATTCACAGCACCCACAGCCA
>NW_010212220.1:0-223 GCF_000695765.1 Mesitornis unicolor
CAGATCCCGTTCCTGCCTCTGATTCTGGTCAGAGCTCTGGCCCGACTCGGGATCCAGCCACGGTCCCAGCACCGGGTCCAGCCACAGGGCCTGGCCATGGCCCCGGTGCCCAATCCTACTCTGGAGACAGCTGCCTCCACCCCCATTTTGGTGCTGGTGGGAACAGCAGCTGCCAGTGGGCATACAGGAAAGGTGGTCCAGTTGGCCCCAGTCACCACCCACC
>NW_010212221.1:0-223 GCF_000695765.1 Mesitornis unicolor
AACTCTTGTTTCTCCTCTGCAGGTTGTGCCCTGGATTCACCTGGACCTGCAGCCTCAAACGATATCCTGGAGGAAACGTATGTACCCCTACACCAAGCCTGACCTGTGGCCTTTTGCATTGTACAACTAACAAATGTAGTCCCAGGGTACTTAATTATTAAGTCTTGGGTCTGAGTTAGCGTCTTGTACCAACCACAGAATCACAGAATCCCAGACCGTCAGG
>NW_010212222.1:0-223 GCF_000695765.1 Mesitornis unicolor
TGGGGGGCACCCAGGGGTGCCCGTCCCCTCCCCAGGAGCACCCAGGGGTGCTGGTCCCCAAGCTCTAGGGAGCACCCAGGGGTGCTGGTCCTCTTCTCTGGGGGCACCCAGGGGTGCCCATCCCATCCTTAGGAGCACCCAGGGGTGCTGTGCTGTACCCAGGGGCACCCAGGGGTGCCGGTCCCATTCCCCAGGAGCACCCAGGGGTGCTGAGCCCTCCCCA
>NW_010212223.1:0-223 GCF_000695765.1 Mesitornis unicolor
CACGGTGGGTGCAGATGCACCTTGGTCGTTATGATCCCATGGGTGTTGAGTGCCCGTGTCCCCCCCTCCAGCACCCAGCAGGTTTTTAGGGTGCCTGTGTGTCGCACCCCCAGCACCAGGTTGGCATCGTGTTTCTTGTCTGTGCCCCATCTGTGTGATGAGTTGTCAGGTCTCTGCCCACCCCCACAAACCCCCAAATCACAGCTTCCCCCCAGTCATGTGG
>NW_010212224.1:0-223 GCF_000695765.1 Mesitornis unicolor
GAATTCAAGATCCTTAGGACATTGAAGAGGTTGCGCACCACTGTGGACCTCAGGAGGGGAGACTTTAACCACTTCAGGGATCTACTTGGCAAGGTGTTGTGGGATTAATCCTTGGAGGGAAGAGGCACCCAAGAAAACTGGTTGATATTCAAGTACCATCTCCTTCAGTTCCAGGAGGGGTGCATCCCAAGTAGGAGGAAGGCAGGCAAGAATGCCAGAAGGC
>NW_010212225.1:0-223 GCF_000695765.1 Mesitornis unicolor
GCTTTTTGCCCTAAAATTCTGCAGAATTAGGCAGAAGAGGCCAAGGAACAGCATTCAACCCCCTGTACCTTAGCTGCCACGGCTGAGCAAAGATGCTGCAGCAGTCCAATATATAGATAAATAATATATACGTACACACACACATATACATACACACACATCTATATACCTATATGCACTAAGTTGGATCTGCAGAGGGTAGGAAGGCTCTGCAAAGGGACCT
>NW_010212226.1:0-223 GCF_000695765.1 Mesitornis unicolor
TAACAGCTGCTCAGGGTTGAATCTTCCCCCCACTGCCACTTCTTGCCAGTCTGCCCTGCTTACCAGCTTAGCTCACCAGCTGTGTCAATGGAGATTTTGGCAGCTCACCGATTAAAGCATGTTTTCATGAGCTCCATTATGCAGCAAAACAATCATATTGACATTTAATTGCCCTGTGAACTGGAAGTGACTTGATGTCCTAATGGTGTTTTCCCATTGTTGG
>NW_010212227.1:0-223 GCF_000695765.1 Mesitornis unicolor
TAGATAATAATACAACAAAATAATAAAATCATAATAAAAATATAAAATAATAATATAATAATAATATAGCAGAGGGAGAGTTTGGACCATTAAATAGGAAGAAGTGGACAACTTTGCAGAAGTGATGAAATTTGGGAGGATTTCAGTGTGAATCACCATGGATGTGAGTGCAGAGCGTGGGGTGTGCAGGGCTGGGGTGTGGGGGCTGCAGCCACCAATGGGA
>NW_010212228.1:0-223 GCF_000695765.1 Mesitornis unicolor
GTCACTTGGCTTGTTCAGCTTGGAGAAGAGACAGCTGAGGAGGAACTTCATCACAGGCTACAACTTCCTCAAGGGAGACAGTGGAGGAGGTGGTGCTGATCTCCTCTTGTGACCAGCGACAGGATATGAGGAAACGGAGTGAAGCTGCATCAGAGGAAATTCAGGTTGGACATTAGGAAAAGACTCTTCACCAAGAGGGTGGTTGGTCACTGGAACAGGCTCC
>NW_010212229.1:0-223 GCF_000695765.1 Mesitornis unicolor
GGGCGCCACAATGCGCAACACGGCTCTTTTGCCAGAGATTCACAATGATGAACTGGCTGTATCTCTAAGCAAAAAAGGTACTGTATTTTCTAAATATCAGTACTCCAAATAAACCTTTAAGCATTTCTAAGCATTAAAAGCTGATTGGTTCTAAATTAGTAAGTTAATCAGGAATTGCCAATCCTGATATCTGATTTAACGGAATAAAAAACAAAAAAAAGAA
>NW_010212230.1:0-223 GCF_000695765.1 Mesitornis unicolor
GGCAGGAGGCAGCCTGCGGGCAGCAGGACACGGAGCAGCACCACATGGGCTGGGCCACGTCGTAACCAGCACAGGGGGACCTTTAGGTGAGGGCATTGTATTAACAGAGCTTCCCAACAGCACATTAGGAACACTAACACTGTACTACGGATTATTGCTCTTTCTTAGGTCAGAGAAGTGACATTCCTGACTATAATACACCCATTGCTGGCTTCAACCAATG
>NW_010212231.1:0-223 GCF_000695765.1 Mesitornis unicolor
TGGTTATTGGGGTGCCGGATTTTGGGGTGTTGGGGTTTTGGAGTTTTGAGGCATCAAGGTTTTGGGTGTTGGGGTTTTGAGGTGTCGGGGTTTTAGGGTGTCAGGGTTTTGGGATGTTGGAGTGCTGTGTTTTGGGGTGCTGGGCTTTGGAATGTTGGGATGTCAGGGTTTTGGGGTGCGGGGTTTTGGGGTTTTTGGGTGCTGGGGTTTTGGGTGCTGGTTG
>NW_010212232.1:0-223 GCF_000695765.1 Mesitornis unicolor
GTCAGTTCTTCTCCCTTGTCTTACTCAGGGCTCATACAAGTGTCTTGAACTTTAAGGAGCTCTTGCCACTCCATTATCTATGCTATACTCTTGCACATGGGGTCTTGTTCAACCTCTTTTCTATGCCTCCCAAAGAGATGAACCTTTCCTCCTACCTCAGCCAGCACAAAGAAGGGGTACAACATCCCAAGCAGCACTCATGCTCCAGCCAGGAGTTCACGCA
>NW_010212233.1:0-223 GCF_000695765.1 Mesitornis unicolor
CTTGGCTGTGTTGAAATTCCAGCCACTCCGTGTTGCGTTGAGTAATCTACCCACTGTTACTAAAGAGTCAGTCTGTCTGTCTTCCTCCCCACTACCCCGAGTTTCAATTTCCTCCTAATTCTCTCTTGAGACAGCTGTTGCCTCTCCCATGGCGATGAGGTTTTGCTGATGCAGCCTTGTTGTCTCTGTCCCTCTTGCAGAAGGATTTCACCATGCGGGAGGA
>NW_010212234.1:0-223 GCF_000695765.1 Mesitornis unicolor
AGTTCTCAGAAAAGAGAATTTGAAGTGGGTTACAAAAGAGCAGATTTCCCAGGTAGCACTGCTCTGCTCTAACCGTTAGGAGAACATTACACTGCAAGGCAGTTCACCAATGTACCTCAGGGTTTGGGTGGCCGTACCATAGGGAATACACTACAGTGACCACAGCAAGAAACGCACCAATGAGGATAAAACTATCGCTGGAATAAGACTACCAAAATTCATC
>NW_010212235.1:0-223 GCF_000695765.1 Mesitornis unicolor
ATCCTTTTGCCCCCTGGAGACAGGTGTACCCTATCATTTGCCAGCAGACCTGGTGTTGTGTAGACCAACCCATGGTCAAAACCCCAAAATTCTGCTTCTCACAACAGGCTCCAAGCCAGGCATATATCTCCTGGCTCTTCCTGTCCCATTCCTCATTGTTCCCTGTAATAGGAGTGATAGAGGAGAATGTTCCTTGTGCACCTGATCCCTTCACCATTTGTCC
>NW_010212236.1:0-223 GCF_000695765.1 Mesitornis unicolor
AGTCTGCAGCTGATGTTAGTGCTGCGACAAAACGCTCTGCTAATTGCCCAGCCATCTGGAATGAAGCTTTCTGCCCCAGACCTGTCCAGCAGTGTCCCTGCACACGGCAGAGTCAGCTCCTCCGTGTCACTGTCTTGACATTGGCCTGCGGTCTGCGACGGGGGGCTCAGTCCTGTCCTCTCTCGATGGAAGAAGGGGAGAAGGGAGACACATCTCATTTGCA
>NW_010212237.1:0-223 GCF_000695765.1 Mesitornis unicolor
CGTAGAATTTGATTGAAATTCGCCTTCAGTTAGAAAAACACAGCAATATTGTCTTTCTTTCTTTTTGCACTTTAAACTTTTATGATAAAAATAATGACAACCCTCTAACGTAAACAACCTGTCATAAGCATTTTTGATGTTTTAATAAATAATCGAGAAAGAAGAACTACAAAGAAATAACTTAAAATATTTTAATAGAATAAGACGAAGCTCCCCTAAGTGT
>NW_010212238.1:0-222 GCF_000695765.1 Mesitornis unicolor
GGAGTCTGGATGCTCCTGCACCTGGAAACACGACTGCCAGAGGAAGAAGTGGAGATGGGAAAGATGGAAGAGAAAAGATGGGGGAAACTGGGTTTTCCCTCATGCCCCAAAACTAAAACAGCTCTATAGCTCAGCACTCAAGGAGAGCACAGCAGCAGGACTAAAAAATGTTTACCTTGAATTACAGGTTTTTTAAACCCATCAAAATATTCCTTCTCATAT
>NW_010212239.1:0-223 GCF_000695765.1 Mesitornis unicolor
AATGCACCAACTGAGAGGAGATGGATGGGGTGGGTGCAGTGAGGGAGGGGTCCAGCAGACCCAGGCCCAGGGACCACTGGGGAGGATGAGGAGGTGTTTAGGTGGCCGTCCCTCCGACTGCAAGGATGGCAAAGCCCAGCAGCCCCCCTCAAGGAGGAACCCTCTGGGAACAGCGCCAGGCCCCATGGGAGCGACTCATCCCCTCTGCCCAATCCCAGAGGGG
>NW_010212240.1:0-223 GCF_000695765.1 Mesitornis unicolor
GAGGTCTGATTCATTGAAATTTAGGGGTTTTTCAGTGCTTCAGGTTCTTTTCCAGTGCTTTCAGTGTTTCAGATTATTTTTTTCTTTTCAGTGCTTTTTCATTTAATCAGGAAAAATAAGAGATACAAATAAACAGTGTACTACAAGAAGATTATATATCAAATATAATTAACAAATTTGGCCCTGGACTAAAACAAGTCAGTAAGTCATGAATATTAAAAAA
>NW_010212241.1:0-223 GCF_000695765.1 Mesitornis unicolor
GAGCCATTCTGTGATTCTGTGAAAACTGCCCCTTTGTAGACCCTTGGTGTCCCCAAACCTGTGTGTGGGTCCCCTTTGAAGTGTCGCAGTGACCCCAAAACTGCATCCATTGAGGGGCTGGGGTCCCCAGAACTGCCCCTGCACCCCCAAACTTCCCCCCTGTATGAGGTAGGGTCCCCAAAACTGCCCCCCGCACCCCAAAACTGCCCTGTGACCCCAAAAC
>NW_010212242.1:0-223 GCF_000695765.1 Mesitornis unicolor
TGAGAACGGGCAACGTTAGGCGACGGGTGACATTGGTGGGTGACTGGGTGACGTTGGGTACCATTAGGCAACATTGGTGGGTGACATTGGTGGGTGACATTGGGAACCGTTGGGTGACAGTGGGTGACGATGGTGGGTGATGTTGGGTGATGGGTGACACCGGGTGACGTTGGGTGACATCGGTGGGCAACATTGGTGGGTGATGTGGGGTGACCGTGGGCAG
>NW_010212243.1:0-223 GCF_000695765.1 Mesitornis unicolor
GACCATGATAAGACCATGATAAGACCTGATAAGACCTGATAGGATGTGATAGACCATGACAAGACCTGATAGACCATGAACAGACCTGATAGACCCTGATAAGACCACGATAAGTCCCTGATAAGACATGACAGACGATGACACTCCACGATTAGACTATGATAGACCATGATAAGACCTGATAAGGCCACGATAAGACATGAAAGACCACGATAGGACCTTA
>NW_010212244.1:0-223 GCF_000695765.1 Mesitornis unicolor
GGCTGCTGCTGAACACATGGACTTCAAGGTCTCTTTCTGCTGGAGACCTAAATGAAGCCCTCTTCTGATTCATATAGAGGTACATATTGAACTTGTACCACTGGGAGGCCACAAACTCTATGGAGAGTAAGTAGGAGAGCTCCTGGTGTTGGTAGAACACAGTGCTTGTGTGAGGGCCATCTGCGGAAATAGGGCTGTTGTTTTCTTTAGTTGTGTAAAATGT
>NW_010212245.1:0-223 GCF_000695765.1 Mesitornis unicolor
CTGGGAGAATGTTTGAAGGACTCTGACAGTCAGGGGGAAGAGGAATGTTGTGAATTAGCATGTTAGGGGACAGGAACAGGGCTCCCTTGTTACTGGTGCTGGTCACGGTAGCGGTAGACCTCAGCCATGTCAGCTTCCTCTTCACTGGAGATCTTCCTTTGGATGAAGATGAAAAGCTGAGGAAAAGAGGAAGGGAAACAAAGACTGCCAGGGCTGGGCATGC
>NW_010212246.1:0-224 GCF_000695765.1 Mesitornis unicolor
CTGTTAAGATTTTTCCAAAACTACTCCCTGTCAACAGGCAGACATATGTGTTCTGAGCAAACTCAGACTAAAGTATGTCAACTCCAAACTTATTTCTATATATAATTAATAAAAAACCTAAAGACAAAAAACAAAAAAAGAGAAAACTCTGATATTCTGATTACATCACTGGTTTTCTGTCTTTGAATAACTTGCAAAATCTTCAGCTTTTCTATACTTCTTTC
>NW_010212247.1:0-223 GCF_000695765.1 Mesitornis unicolor
GTTAGGGTTTGCACTGCAGTCACTGAGAGGCCCCAGGCATGATCCAGGCCCCTTTGTGCCAGGCTTCCTATGTGGTAGGAGACAGTCCTGTTCCCAGAGACCTTGCAACACATGTGTTCTTTCCCTCCAAGATTTAAAAAAGCCCCCAACACTGCATCAAATAACAGTGAAATTCAAATATTGTCTTCTATAAAGAAAGATGATCTTCAAGCATTTGTTCTCT
>NW_010212248.1:0-223 GCF_000695765.1 Mesitornis unicolor
TTGAATTCCAGATCTAGACATGTAGCCTGGATACTCCGGGCCCTTTTTCCCCCCACTGCAGTTACCAGAAGGTTCTGCTTGAAAGCTGAAATCCCGTTCTGCATCAGCCAAAAGCATTCCTTATTCACAAGTCACATCTGGAAACAGACACATCACAGATTTCTCCACAACCAGTGCTGTCCATTCCTGTACTGCATCAATTTTGTCGAAATCAGAAAGTAAT
>NW_010212249.1:0-224 GCF_000695765.1 Mesitornis unicolor
GCTGTTTTGACTTGTTTTTAAAGCAAAAAGAGGGAATTCGGGGTTTTTTTAAAGAAAAAGTTGATATTTGGGTGGTTTTGGGCCTTTTTTCCAGCAAAAAGCTGGAACTTGGGCTTATTTTGGCTTTTTTTAAAGAGAAAAAGTAGAATTTGGGGTTTTACTTCAAGAAACAAGGTGGAATTTGGAGGTTTGTGGGCTTTTTTGGAAGCAAAACAGTGGAATTT
>NW_010212250.1:0-224 GCF_000695765.1 Mesitornis unicolor
GGGGTCTCCAGCCCCATTTTAGGGGTCCCAGGCCCATTTCAGGGGTTCCCAGCCCAAATTTTGGGGGTCCCCAGCCCCATTTTGGGGTCACACCCAGCAGAAAACCAAAACCCACCCAAAACGGCTCCAAAAGGCCCCAAATTTAATCAGGGGGAGGGGGGGGAAATCGGGGAGAAGGGTCCGGACCCCGTCCCCCCTCGGCCTCAGCGCCCCCGGGGGGGCGG
>NW_010212251.1:0-224 GCF_000695765.1 Mesitornis unicolor
GGGGGTACTGGGGGGTACTGGGGGGCGGGGGTCCCTCACCCGTGACCCCCCAGACGGGCAGGTACTCCTCCTGCTGCACGTTGAGCATCAGCTCCAGGCCGTTCCCGGCGCCCCCCCGCAGCGTGGTCAGCACCTCCCGGCCCGGGCCCCCCCCGTTGAACGTGTAGCACTTGCCCAGGCGCGTGAAGATCTGGGGGGGGAGGGGGGGGGGGAACCCTCAGAAC
>NW_010212252.1:0-224 GCF_000695765.1 Mesitornis unicolor
CTGGCTGCTTTTTGGGAACCTCAAACACACAGAAGTCTTCAGTCAGCTCCTCTAAGCACCGTCTGGTTCTCACCTTCACTGGTCATGATCCTTCTCTTCTCCAGAGCTGCTCAGGACATGGTTTCTTTGAGTCCACCAAGATCCTACCTATAACATCTATATTGTAACAGTGGCATTTCCTTGTCCCAGGAAATTGTCCCAGACCCTTGTTGAGCCTCTTAACC
>NW_010212253.1:0-224 GCF_000695765.1 Mesitornis unicolor
GGTATTTTGGGGTATTTTGGGGTATTTCAGGGGGGTTTTGGGGTGTTCCAGGTTGTTTCAGGGTGTTTGGGGGGTATTTGTTGGTATTTTTGGGTGTTTCAGGGGGTTTCAGGCTGTTTTGGGGTGTTTTAGAGGAGTTTTGGGGTATCTTTGGGTGTTTCTGGGGTGTTTCAGGGGCTTTTGGGGTGATTTCGGGGTGTTTTGGGGTATTTCAGGGTGTTCCT
>NW_010212254.1:0-224 GCF_000695765.1 Mesitornis unicolor
GGCTATCTTCCACTCCTTCTCCCCACACCTTTCCCACTCTCAGTCTTTTCTTTTTTTTTTGGACCAGTAACCTCATATTTCTGTAATCTAAATGTGCAAATGCTTTGCAGTCACAGTCCAGTAGATGGGTTAATCTCAGACCACTGGAGTGGCAGATGGCTGATTTGTTGTTGATTCCAGTTAGAGAGAATCATGCCACCTATTATCTTTGCACAGGCTGCTGC
>NW_010212255.1:0-224 GCF_000695765.1 Mesitornis unicolor
CTTCTCCTGAAGAGGTTCCGAACCCCACATCCTTATGTACACAAGGTCTCCTCGTTGATATCGATGAGCAGGAGCGTCCAGTGCAAGTGAACCAGTCAGAACTATGTGTCACCGGAGAGCTGCAAGATCTTTGCCTAGAGAAACCAGATACAACTTCAAATCTGTTTATTCCTTTAACTTGCATGTGGGCCTTGATCAGAGGACACTCCTATCGGGACACCAAA
>NW_010212256.1:0-224 GCF_000695765.1 Mesitornis unicolor
TAATTGTTCCCATTTGGGTCCATAATATCCAGATTGGGATTGGATTTGCCAGCAGTTCTTTACCCCTGAAATCCTCCTGTCAATAGGGAAAAGATCCCCTTACTTTCCCTGACAGCAGAGGACTTGCAGGCTCAGCGTCCCGCTCCACATCCTTCACATCCTTTGCGCTTTGACAGACGGACATACACGGCGGGTCCCCCCATTTCCCCCCACCCCGGCCTTGC
>NW_010212257.1:0-224 GCF_000695765.1 Mesitornis unicolor
ATTTTTTAGGGGTTTGTCCTCGAATCTTTTGAGGGTTTGTCCTGAAATTTTTCGATTTGTCCACAGGTTGGTTTTTTTTGGGTTTGTCCTCGAGTTTTTGGGGGTTTGTCCTCAAATTTTTTGGGAGGTTTATCCTCAAATTTTTTGGGGGTTTGTGCTCGAATTTCTTTGGGGGTTTGTCCTCAAATTTTGGGGTCTGTCCTTGAATTTTTGGGGTTTGTCCT
>NW_010212258.1:0-224 GCF_000695765.1 Mesitornis unicolor
TGCGGCCCCCCCTCCGGGGAGAGAAGCCGCGGCGGGTCACCCCTGAGCCCGACACTGGGAAGTTCCCGCGGCACAAACCCGACCTCTTACCCTTAGTCCAGTCCACCACTTGCTTCGGGCTCCATTTGGCCACCGGCTCCATGGCGGGGTAGCGCACCAACCCCTCACTCGCTGGAGACCGCAACCGGGCTCCTCCGAATACGGACTCGCCCCCTCGCAGGCTC
>NW_010212259.1:0-224 GCF_000695765.1 Mesitornis unicolor
AAAATACCCCAAAATACTCCCAGAACAGCCCAAAACACCCAAAAAGACCCCCCAAACACCCCAAAAATAGCCCAAAACCACCCCAAAATACCCCCAAAACAGCCCAAATTACCCAAAAATACCCCAAAATACCCCCAAAATACCCCAAAAACACCCCAAAATACCCCCAAAACTGCCCAAAACACCCAAAAATACCCAAAAATACCCCCGAAACAGCCCAAAAT
>NW_010212260.1:0-224 GCF_000695765.1 Mesitornis unicolor
GGTGGGATTTCCCAGGGAAAGGTGACACCAGGGGGGCAGCCCGCAGGACACCGAGCCGGGAAGGGAACCCCAGGCCGCTGCGGGGTGGGGTTGGCAGAGAGCGGGGGCGTCAGCTTCTCTCGCTCATGATTAAATAATTTAGGTGCGTTTCAGTGCTCAGGGAAGCGAAAGATTGAGGGCACTGTCTGGAGCCAGGCACAGCGCAGGCAGCCGCCGCAAACCCT
>NW_010212261.1:0-224 GCF_000695765.1 Mesitornis unicolor
AAGATATAAGCACTACTATGTTGCCAACTCCTTCTCATCTGGATAAAGCTGTATCTGCTAATCGTGCTAGGCTGAAATGTTACTGCTGCAGTTGGTTGCATTGGCTGAAGTCTGAGGAGCAGCTGTGGCCTTAGCTAATGGGAGCCCGAGGATGTTCAGAACATTTTTGTTGTAGGCTGTAAGAGCAATAACAGAGAAATTGTAAACAATTCTGTGCTGCTTGT
>NW_010212262.1:0-224 GCF_000695765.1 Mesitornis unicolor
CTTTCATTGTGACCATCTAGAGAGGAGGAACAGAAATGGGTGGCATGTGTGGGAGAGCTGTCTGTGTTTATTTGGATGCCAGTAAAAGCACTGCTCTGTCTCAACCTGTGTGAGCTCCCAATAGAGCCTCAGCTTCCTCACTGGCTGGACCTACAAATGGGAACAGCGGTCTCCTGTGTGACCTAATCTAGGAGATCCTGCTCTGTCAGGGGTTGGACTGGATG
>NW_010212263.1:0-224 GCF_000695765.1 Mesitornis unicolor
GCTACAGCAAAGCCTTTGGTTTCCATTAATGTAGAGAATAAAGGAAAAGAAAGGTTGCTCTGTCACTTCTGCTCGAGTTCAGAGAAGGGCTTGACTGGTGAATAGGGAAACAAGGTCCTTCTGGTCAACCAGGTGTCATTCCCTTGTCTTCAAAGAGGTATGAATTAAGGTAGCATAATCTGAGGTTTAGCAGATGTCTGTGCCTGATTTTAGGGTTCACAAAA
>NW_010212264.1:0-224 GCF_000695765.1 Mesitornis unicolor
TGCCTCTGGGTGTGAAGACCTGTCTCACCATAAGCCTTCTTTGATTTGGAGTGAAACCCATAATCAAATCTATGCTTCGGCTTACATCAAGTTGTCCTCTAGGATGGTTCCTGCTCTGTGGACAGCTAGCTTATACATATGTTCCAGCTAATGTAACTGAGGATACATGTTCTATAGGGAGACTAGCCCTCCTATTAGTAACTACTGACCTGAAACACAGAAAG
>NW_010212265.1:0-224 GCF_000695765.1 Mesitornis unicolor
CAACATGCTAACACAGATTTCACTATTTGTTCCAAATATTCAGGAATAGTTTCAGACTTTAAAATGCCAAAAATTACCATTTCCATCTTTGGGACCTAAAGCATCTTCTACTGTGTTAGGTATCTGATTTTTTTTCAGAATTCCAGATTGCTTCCTGCAACAGTTCTCAGGGACCTTTTTCTGGACCATCACAGGAGATGTTATGGGATTCTTCAGTGAGAGTG
>NW_010212266.1:0-224 GCF_000695765.1 Mesitornis unicolor
GTTAAATATTGAACAATTTCAAATTTTAAATATAGGCATTAGCTGCTAAGTAGTACATCCTGAATCAACTGAGGAAGTATACATTCATATAGCTATTGATTCAGTCTTTCTATAAACAGAGTCAGTTATTTTTCTATGACCAGGAATAGATTGATCTTTTTTTTCTTTTTTTCCTAATCAAAAAGTGATCTCTTTATAGCTAATGAACATGTGTAGACAGTGGA
>NW_010212267.1:0-223 GCF_000695765.1 Mesitornis unicolor
CCGCCCAACAGTCATCCCCACTGAGAACTTCTTACAAGGACTGAGATTTATTGGTTCAGAAAACATTTATGGCTCTAGAGAAATCTGAGGAAGACAAGTTCTAATGTTTACTAAGTAGCTTAAAAGGAATGGGTTGTTCTGCTTAGTGCCAGATCAGCACCCTTTGGCTTGGTATAGAGCTGTGTAGATGCCCAAAGGGGTATCTGAGCTTTACTTCCCCAGG
>NW_010212268.1:0-224 GCF_000695765.1 Mesitornis unicolor
AAGGAAGACTCTTATCCCAGTAAGGGTTGCATTGGAAGGAAGAGGGGAGCAGAACCATGTACAACATGATATTTGCAAGGAGAGAAGTACAGCAGGAAGAAAAGGGAGAGGCTTTAATATATGAGCATAAAGCCACATAGATTAGACGAAGAAATGCACAACTGCTCCAGAAAAGTGCAGTCTTCCCAATGTTAATGGAACGATGTTGCCAGATTTGATCAACC
>NW_010212269.1:0-224 GCF_000695765.1 Mesitornis unicolor
TTCCATTGCCTGCTGAGAGAGGTGGGGAGAAGGGAAAATGTCTGCATAAAGATGTAGGACTGTTAAGTTTCAGTATGCTGAGCTGGATACTGATCTAACTAGCAATAGAGTGCTCTCTTATCCCTATGCTTTTAGTCCAGATACAGAACTAAAGAGACTTGATATCAACTGTCACCGTTTTAGGGAGGAATAACTTGCTTATGTTAAAAGGCCAAGCAGACAGT
>NW_010212270.1:0-224 GCF_000695765.1 Mesitornis unicolor
TCCCAGTAACCCCCAGTAACCCCCAGTAACAACCCAGTAACAACCCAGTAACGACCCAGTAACAACCCAGTGACGGCCCAGTGCTCCCAGGCCCATCCCAGTTCCCTCCCAGTCCCTCCCATTCACCCCCATTTCCTTCCCAGTCCATCCCAGTTCCTCCCATTCCTTCCCAGTCCCTCCCAGTTCATCCCATTCCCCTTCCAGTTCCCTCCCAGTCCCTCCCA
>NW_010212271.1:0-223 GCF_000695765.1 Mesitornis unicolor
GAGATGTGAGAAGTTTTTGCCTTAAACAGTTATTTACCACAGAGGACCCTGATCTGAGTATGAACATCCACTCTGCTTGTCCACAGGGACAGATAATACCTGTGGGGAAGCTGAGAGGATCTGCACCATCACTTTTCCTGTTGGAGAAGAGCATCCTATTTCCTGGGACAGGACATGCAGTTTCACAGGACAGAAACAAAGGCACAAAAAAAAAGACAGGCAC
>NW_010212272.1:0-224 GCF_000695765.1 Mesitornis unicolor
AAAAAAGCACCAGAGTGGCAAAAAAATAAGATCAGCCTAATGGAACAGAGAGTGAAAGGTAGGAAAAATTTTCTTCACTGAAAGGTATTACTTTACCAACTTGATAAACTCAACTTCAATCACAGGAAGTGTCTTTACTGCCCTCCTGCATCCTTTACAGGTCACTGACTGGCCAGTACAAATACACTCGAGACAGAAACATGAAATCTTTAAGGCTACCTTTG
>NW_010212273.1:0-224 GCF_000695765.1 Mesitornis unicolor
TACCCACAAGTACAGTTTTCTACAATATCAGCTTTTCACTTGGTTCTTTAATAACAAGATTCTGTTAAAGCTAAACCATAGAAGTGAAAAATACCTTCTGTAAAGCAATAAGAATTTGATTCCATGGATTTGAAAGAGCTAATATAGTTTTAACAATTTTTAGTATGAATCTGTGCACAATACAAATCTCCTATAAAATATCATGCCCTGTTTATAGCATAAAA
>NW_010212274.1:0-224 GCF_000695765.1 Mesitornis unicolor
CTTGCTGATAAATGAATTTGTGTGGCTCAGTATGTCTAGAGCTGTCCTGGTTATTTCAGATTCAGTGTGTGCCATCTGAGGATTTCATGTAATGGTTGAATATAAGCATTGAAAATAGAAATAGATTAAACAGTACTTCTTGTAGAATGCATAGCTAAGGATATTTTTGTGTTGGCATTAAGCAAACTAGTTGTGATAAATTGTCTTTTCAGTAGATGGTAATT
>NW_010212275.1:0-224 GCF_000695765.1 Mesitornis unicolor
GTAATTGTCTAATAGTGTCTTAAAGATGGTGAAAATTGTACAGGTTTTGGTTGATAGCTAAACTCTCGAGGAGTTCAAACCACCTGCTTAAGTAGGTAAATGTCTACAGATGAACCACTTCTAGCTTCATCTCCTATTTATTGTTATAAAGTCCACATCACCTCTGAGAAGGAAAATCCAACAGCTCCATAAATGAGAATGTCAGGTTCTAATCAACACCAGAG
>NW_010212276.1:0-224 GCF_000695765.1 Mesitornis unicolor
TTAGTATTTTTGATCTTTTAATACTTTAATGTTTTTACTGTCAACATTTTCAACATTTTTGGTATTTTTTATGTATCTGATATTTCGATAAATTAATATTTTAATATTCTTAATATTTTAATCTTTAACATTTTTAATACCTTGAATAACCCTCTTTATTTAAATATTTTAACTGTTTTAACACTTTAAACACTTAATATCACAGAATCACAGAATCGCTCGGT
>NW_010212277.1:0-224 GCF_000695765.1 Mesitornis unicolor
TTAACACCAATGTAGCATTAAGAAGCAGGCAATCTTTATTTGACCTCGGGAGAGGGCCAGACAGACAGAGACCTTAGCCCCGCTGCGGAAATCTGCTCCGCTCTCTCTGCCTGGGCGGGGTTCTCTCCTGAGCAGCCCAGGGTTCGGGAGCCCACTGGGAGCTGGCGTTGGAGAGCCCAGGAGCTGCCTGAGCCCTTGGGGCTTTGTCCCGATGTGGAAGACTC
>NW_010212278.1:0-224 GCF_000695765.1 Mesitornis unicolor
TTCAAGCTGAGCAGGAAGGGGCTGCTGTGAGGAAGCTCGTGTGAAAGCAAGCAGCGTATTTGCGCTTCAGATGGAGCGTGCCATGCTTGGCCAAGCTTTTGTCTTCAGAGACACCACTGTGGTGTGCCTGCCTGCCTCTCCTCCCCATTGGCTGCCTGTGCCATGGCTGAGAAGGGTTTGGTGGAGCCGTTTTTGGGGTAGGAAGCACATACCTATCTGGGCGT
>NW_010212279.1:0-224 GCF_000695765.1 Mesitornis unicolor
AGGTGACACTTTGGGACTTATTTTTTGAGTTACCTAAGGGCCATAAATGCTGTGCTTGGTCTTTGGGTGAATGTCACAAAGTGGGTTTTTTGGCATCTCCCATGGGAAACCCAGCCAGGACTGGAGTAACCCACCTCCTGCTCTGCCTGGGTGATGGTCAGTGCAATATGGAGGGAAACCTTGGGGGGTGAAGCAAAGCTGGAGGATAGCAAGGGCTCTTCAAA
>NW_010212280.1:0-224 GCF_000695765.1 Mesitornis unicolor
CTTTTCTGTTAACCATTTCAAAGCCATTGTGTGTCTTTTTACACCCTGCAACACAGAGACCCCTACTGAAAATCCATAGTTATCCAAACCCCCCATTGTGACAAACAGTCACTTCCCCATAAATTTAAAGGGACCACAGTCATGTAAGGTCAAACTGTAGCCTTTTGTCTTTCTGGGTTGGTGACAAGGATCAGCTTAGCTGACATTAGACTATTGGCTACTCC
>NW_010212281.1:0-224 GCF_000695765.1 Mesitornis unicolor
AGTAAAGGTGGTTCTGTGGATTGGAAAACGAATTGTGGTAATTTCCACAAACACTTTTCCTCTAAAAATTATGGTTAAAATGAAATTGGTAACAATAAATAGTCAAGAAACTCCTACAACCTCCTGCCTGCTATTTAATGATGGAAGTCTGAGTGTCAATGACCTGGTACCAAAATCATCCTTCCTTAAGAGGCTGCTTGAGCCAGCAATGTGCCCTTGAGCCA
>NW_010212282.1:0-224 GCF_000695765.1 Mesitornis unicolor
TGAGATGGACTGTTTTGTCCATCACAGCTCACTGGGACACATCAGATAAAACCTACAGCCGAGAACCTGTGCACCATCTCCTCTCTGATGGCATCCTTGGGCTGGTTCCTGCTTGGATTTTATTTTATGTTCTTTTTTTGACTGATTTAGTCTACACATTGCTTACTACAGAAAGTGCTTGATGTTTTCAGCTTTCATTTCAGCCATAAATACTGCCTTCATCT
>NW_010212283.1:0-224 GCF_000695765.1 Mesitornis unicolor
TCAGAAATAAACCTTGCTGCATTCCAGGTAGACTTGCAATTCCAAATTTTTCGAGTGGAAATGCAGTTACCAACACAACACATCTTTATAGAATGGGAGCCAGTGGGAACTCGAGTAAAATGAGAGTTCTGCAAAAGAGCACTGAGTAAAGCTACCTGGAAATGTCCCAAATAGAGCACAAAGCACTGGAGTCTGTGTGCATGCAGCACTTTCACAATAAAAAA
>NW_010212284.1:0-224 GCF_000695765.1 Mesitornis unicolor
GGGGTCCTGCAGTGGCGTTCACAGCGAGTTTAGGCTTGGCTGCGCTAATGGTGAGTGCAGAGGCTGCTTGCAAAAGACTTGTGGTTTGGTATTGCTCATTAGGACAGTCCTTGGTTTAGGTTGAAGCTTCATTACAGTTGAGGAAGATGTTGAATGTGTCTGGCTGGTTTGCAGATAAATGTCATCGCCCTTTAAAACCTGCTCCGAGGGGAAGCGAAGTGTTC
>NW_010212285.1:0-224 GCF_000695765.1 Mesitornis unicolor
TCTAGCCTGGGAATCAGCCAGAAAAACCTCCTGTATCCAAATAACCTGTCCTACCATCACAGGTCTGCACAAACTACTTTCCCAAATCTTTTAAGATTAAAACAAAAATGCTAATAAGATTGAATGAGATTGAAAAAAATTACAACTCTGAAATAATGTTCAAAAATAAGCATTCTTTATAAGCCTGCACTCTTCTATAGCTGAGTCAAATATCCCATTCAAAT
>NW_010212286.1:0-224 GCF_000695765.1 Mesitornis unicolor
AACATCTCTAACCTGGGTCCCAGGGAGGCAGTAGACTTCCGTGAAGGATGGGTCCAATTGTCATATTGGACCCTCTGTTCCCCTGAGAAGGGAATCACCTACAACAATCACCCTCTTTTTTTTTTTTGATTGGTGCACTCGTAATACATGGGGCAGTCTGACTGACCCTAGGCAAGCCCCTGGAAGGACGTTATTCAACATCCTCATTTGCCTGCTCATTTGCC
>NW_010212287.1:0-224 GCF_000695765.1 Mesitornis unicolor
ACACCAGTATCCCCCAGTGCCCCACCAAGCCACCATTGCCACTCCCACCACACATCCAAGGACCCCTCTAGTGTTGGTAGATGAGGCTCTCAACCCCCTGTGATGTCCCCAGTGTCCCCCAGTATCCCCAGTGCCACACCGGTATCTCCAGTATCCTTCCAGTATCCCCAGTATCCTTCCAGTGTCCTCAGTGCCACACCAGTATCCCCCAAGATATCCCAGTG
>NW_010212288.1:0-224 GCF_000695765.1 Mesitornis unicolor
CCCCCCTAAATCCATCTCTATGGGGTTGAATCCACCCTAGGACCCCCCAAAATGGGACCCCCAGTGGGTGCTGCCCATCCTGACCCCATGCAATCCCCCCATTCCCACACCATACAACAGCGGTAAACCCCAAAAACCCCTTCCATAGGGTTTAACTACCATCACCCACCCTAGGACCTCCCCAGAAGGAGACCCCCAGTGGGTGCTGCTCACCCTGACCCCAT
>NW_010212289.1:0-224 GCF_000695765.1 Mesitornis unicolor
AAATTTTTCAAAGATAAAAACAAAAAATAAAATTAAAATAAAATTAAAACATAAAATTAATGAAACAAAAAGTAAAACAAAAATTAAACACAAAATAAACAACAAAACCAAACCAAAACCAACCAAACCATTTTCAAAACCCCAGACACAGAGAGAAAGCACAAAGGCTTTTCGCTCTGGGCCTGCTACGTCTCAGGGCAGTGGAAGCCAGAAGGCGCAGCTTT
>NW_010212290.1:0-224 GCF_000695765.1 Mesitornis unicolor
AGAGAGAGAGGTGACTAACCTGAGAACTCTCCAAAATTTTCAATTTAATAAAAGACAACAAAAGCTTACATGAAATAACGTCAGAAGATTGCTTTTCATATCCAGCTGCCTCACAGCTCACAGTAAAAGCTCATCATTGTGTTTGGACAATCTGTGCTGCAAAGTAAATCCAGCTCCAAAAGGGTATAATAGTCCCTAACTCTGCTCCCTCTCAAGAGCTGATA
>NW_010212291.1:0-224 GCF_000695765.1 Mesitornis unicolor
TTTTGCTGCTAACTCCTGAGTTTTTTACTTTGCTAGTTAACATACTCATACACCAAAACCAAACAAAATTCTCTTAAATCAGTATTTGAAACACAAGCACAGAAGGTTAAGTGTATAGCTAAATAGATTGCAGAGGAAAAAGACATGCTTGTGTTCATCCTATGTGTAACATAAACAAACGTAGTTAAGAATAAGGTTCACAGAATCACAGAATGTTAGGAGTT
>NW_010212292.1:0-222 GCF_000695765.1 Mesitornis unicolor
TGCATGGATGTACCATGTGCAATGCACCACGTGTGGCTGCGCCACACGTAGAGCCCCCACACTCTGCTGTACCATGCACACCGCACCATGCAGACCACACTAGCAGGGCTGTACCATGTACACCACACTGCGCAGACCGCACTAGCATGGCCACACCATGCACGCTGCATGCCTGTGCCACGCACACCACACTAGCATGGCCATACGACGTACACTGCACCA
>NW_010212293.1:0-224 GCF_000695765.1 Mesitornis unicolor
ATTAACTGCCGTTAATTAAGCTGCGGTTAATCGTCGTTAGTCGTCACTAATTAGCGGGTTTACGCGGTTTAGCTCGGTTTATGCGGGTTTAGGGGGGGCGGCGCTCCCCGGGTTAAGGCGCGGTTTAGCGGGGCCGTTAGGTTCGTTAGCGTCCCTTTAACCGGGCGGGGGCGTTAATGAGCGTTAATTGGGGTTAATGAGGGTTAATGAGAGCGGGGGGGGGG
>NW_010212294.1:0-224 GCF_000695765.1 Mesitornis unicolor
ATTAAGCAAAGCATTGCACTAGCATGTAAAGTGTCTACGATCAATAAAAGTGTTTTTAAACCTCTCGCAACACAAGATTTTTAATATTCGGCCTATTTTACAAAAGCACTGGCTTCAGTAGGCTTTGCTCAGCTTCTTGCATCAATGGATTTTATCATGATATATTAAATGTTCAAACTCATGCTAGCACACTGTAATACACATTTCTTTCTGTAAAGGTCCTG
>NW_010212295.1:0-223 GCF_000695765.1 Mesitornis unicolor
TCGGTCAGGTTTTCTCCTTTGCCAGCTCTTGCTGTGCTGGGGATGTAGCACAGGGCAGTCAGGACTCCTGAGCTTGGACCCCAGGGGCTAGGGCTGAGGCTGGGGGGACAGTTCCAGGGCTGGAGGCAACCTCCATGGTGGGTTTCACATGTTAATGAATTGAAGAAGCTTAATTAAATCCCATCTCTGTGTCTCCTGCGAGTCTGCCTTGCTCCCAGCCTGG
>NW_010212296.1:0-223 GCF_000695765.1 Mesitornis unicolor
TCATACTGCATTAGGGGAATAAAATCCCCTTGAAAATCAGCCCCTACATTGGCAGGATAACAAAGGCCTATGGGATGCCTGGCAAGTTGGCTATATTGGACCTTTTCAGGTCCTGTGGAAGTATCATGGCATACACCTTACTGGACAGGATTTAATCCTTAAACACTGCTGTCTTCCCTTGCAAGCTGTAGGAAAACTGGATGAAATATACCCATTCTCCACC
>NW_010212297.1:0-224 GCF_000695765.1 Mesitornis unicolor
ACAGAGCTGAATCAGACCTTTTTGTTTGGTATTGCTATTTTCTCCCCAGCATTTTTCAACTTGCTTTCTCTCCATTGGGTTACTGAAAAATAACAAGATGAAGTTTAAATTAGGTCTTCCAGCAATTTCTGAGAAGATACATATATACTCATAATGTGAAACCCCGGAGGAGAGACTATGTATTTCCTGCTAGTCTGGCAGGGCAAGAATCTTCTGGTTACTCA
>NW_010212298.1:0-224 GCF_000695765.1 Mesitornis unicolor
GTTTGTGTTACTAGCTTTGACCACGTTGATTTCCATTAATTTTTCTAGTTAGTCTGTATGGTGTATCATCAGAAGGTATTCTGAAATGTTGGGCTGCTTGCTGGCTGTGTGCCAGGGGACCAAAGAGCCAGGCTCACAGAAATGACTGCCTCCTTCCTGACATGGGCGCCAGGCACAAATGCAGCCACTTGAGTTGTGGCGGGGTAGGCTCGAGGCCATCACTT
>NW_010212299.1:0-224 GCF_000695765.1 Mesitornis unicolor
TTGCTTATGAGGCTGTTTCAGAAATGAGTTCTGTTGTCTGACTTGATTCTTTCTGGAGTACTGTACCACTACAAGACTTGCTTTTCGAGGCCTAGGATAGTGTTTCAGGCGGTGGCATGGGACACGGCATACGTTTCTAGCCATCTGGTGCTTGCTTTCACCACTGTAAGCACATGGCACTTGCCTTAGCGAGTTTGTGGAAGTGCAATATAGTCAATCTGCCA
>NW_010212300.1:0-224 GCF_000695765.1 Mesitornis unicolor
TGCCTGTCATTCTAATTCTGAGGCCTATTCCCCTGCTCTGTGTGACCGTCATTGCTTGTGATCACTATATTGGTTGAGTATAACTGCACGTACTTTATAATAATTGTGTTACTAATAATAATTATTATAAATTATTATTGTTGTTGCTTTTGTTGTTGTTATTAATCAGTTTCTCTTTCAACCCATTGGTGTTCTTTCCTTTTCCTGGTTCTACTCCCTGAGCA
>NW_010212301.1:0-224 GCF_000695765.1 Mesitornis unicolor
CCCTGCAGCATCTTTGCATTGCTGCCGTTTCCCTTGCCTGAAGGGAAGGGAGAAGCCCACAAAAAACCATCTCGACAATAAACACCGCTTTGTCCCTGTGCAAACAGCAGGATGATGGGCTGCAGCGGCAATTTTTCTCAGCTGTCAGCGAAGTTGTCATAGATTTCGCTGCCCAACCTGTTACTGGCAGAGCAACAAGGGAACTTCTCTTTACCTCTCCCTAG
>NW_010212302.1:0-224 GCF_000695765.1 Mesitornis unicolor
CAAGCAGCTCCTTGCTGTGATGGCAGCCACTTTCCCAAAATCCCTTCAGCCACCTTATATTCCTCCTCCCCACCTTTGCTCCTTTCTCTAACAATTGTCCTTCCTCACCCATCTTCTGGCGTGCCCTGCTCCTCCCAAAAAACTCCTAAATCTTGTTGCTAAAGTGCTTAAAAAATTATAAATGCAGATGTCACATCCCAGTGCACAGAAGGCAGTAGATCAGG
>NW_010212303.1:0-224 GCF_000695765.1 Mesitornis unicolor
CACCCAGCTCCCTCCGGCCGGCTCCCCCCCCTTCTTCGGGCCCGCAGGAACCCCCCGGTTCTCGGGAACCGTTTGTAAACAGAGAGGGGAAATAACAATAACAACAAAAATAACATCAATAACGATAACCATCATGACACTACTACAATATACATCCATACGTACCCCCTCGACGGATACGCACCCCGGCAGCACGCGCGAGCATGTCCTCCCAGCCGAGCGCG
>NW_010212304.1:0-224 GCF_000695765.1 Mesitornis unicolor
AGTAATTTCTCAGTGCAGCGCACATGAAATTATACATATTACTGCTCTTATTAAGAAAGTTCTGCATCGCATTCCCCCCTCTTGCCTCCTCTTCCCAAACATGCACCAGAGATGACAGACGTTTTCCTAGCCGTTTAAAGCAGATCAGTGACATTCTCATTTGTTGATTAAAAGATGTTTTCGCTGGGGAAACTCCTTCAAGGAGATATTGCACGTACCCGTGC
>NW_010212305.1:0-224 GCF_000695765.1 Mesitornis unicolor
ACATGTGTTGGAGTGCTTCGACATGTGTTGATATGTGTTGACATGTGTTGACGTGTGTTTACTTGTGTAGGCGTGTGTTTGTGTTTGTTTACATCTGTTGACATGTGTTTACATGTGTTGACATGTGATGGCATGTGATGGCATGTGATGGCATGTGCTGATATGTGATGGTGTTTGTTGGCGTGTGCTGACATGTGTTGACATGTGCTGATGTGTGCTGATGT
>NW_010212306.1:0-224 GCF_000695765.1 Mesitornis unicolor
GAAACCCAGCAAAAGGAAACAAACCGAAGTGTTTCACATGGTGTGTAACCAGGATGTGTTCTCAGACTTTCACACCCTGGGTATCCACGCTACAAGTGCGGGTCCATGCACCTGCATTAGGCCGCGGCTTTCCAGATGGATGCAGAACTGCAGGTTGCAGACAGGACCCCAAAATGTTGTTTTCAGACACCAAGTACCACACACAGTTTGAAGATCAAATTCCT
>NW_010212307.1:0-221 GCF_000695765.1 Mesitornis unicolor
ATTCAGTAACTCTGCCTTCTCTGTATCTTCAAAGCAAAAGGGAGTTTTCCGGTCCGATGTCTTTGATCTGTTCCCTGGGACGTTTCAAACGGTGGAAATGACCCCGCAGAATGCTGGAACCTGGCTGCTGCACTGCCACGTCACCGACCACATCCACGCTGGCATGGAAGCAACCTACACGGTGCTCCCTAGGAAAGGTAGGACTTTATCTGCCTCATGAT
>NW_010212308.1:0-224 GCF_000695765.1 Mesitornis unicolor
GTACAAGACTTGGAAGACATTTGAGAGTATAAGCTTTGTGGAGGCAGGTTTGTCACTAAAAGATGTTCTTCTGAAATCTCAGAAAAACAACAATTCAGTGTACTACTACTACTTTATTTTGCAGTATAAGTTTTTATTTCACAAACCTTCATTATAATCATTATAAGAGAGGATCCATCTGCCCAGTCACCAATAAACTCTATCCCCACCACAGGAGACAATAT
>NW_010212309.1:0-224 GCF_000695765.1 Mesitornis unicolor
TTCCCCGGCTACAACCGCTGGTCGCGGCCAGTGCCCAACACCTCCGACGTGGTCATAGTGAAATTCGGGCTCTCCATCGCCCAGCTCATCGACGTGGTGCGTATCCCAGTTGCAGCAATCCCAGTCCCATCTCGTGTCTGTCTGTTCACCACTTGGTCCTACTGGTCTGCCAGCCTGGGGACACTGGTGAGAGGTTGGGTTCGGCAGTAGCAACACCTTGACCA
>NW_010212310.1:0-224 GCF_000695765.1 Mesitornis unicolor
TGCCCTCGCTTGGGGGGTTCGTCTATAGTCTTGCCTTCTCCCCTGTGGACACAGGCTGTCTGGCCATTGGTGTTGGAGACAGCATGATCCGTGTGTGGAATACTCTGTCCATGAACAATGTTTATGATGTTAAAACCTTCTGGCAAAGCATAAAGTCCAAGGTTACAGCAGTAAGTGTGTTTTTGATTCCCTTTATTTTTTTCCTCATCTCTTCTATTTTCACT
>NW_010212311.1:0-224 GCF_000695765.1 Mesitornis unicolor
AGAAAATGATTATACTGAATTACGACACTGCCTTTACTTTTGTACCACTTTAATGCCACCTTCCAAGAAATAACAAATTATTAACCCTGGAAAAGGGAGCTGACTGAATATATATGGCAGATTAAGACAGATACAGTAGATTTGTAGAATATACACAATACTTAAATGTACATTACATGTATGTATATAAAACACACATAAAGAAGACTAATTTAATGTTCATG
>NW_010212312.1:0-223 GCF_000695765.1 Mesitornis unicolor
GTTAAACAGGGAACTGCTGGGCAAACTCAAGAGGAAGAAGAAAGTCTACAGGTTATGGAAGGAGGGATCGGCCACGTGGGAGGTATATAAGAATGTTTTCAGAGTTGTAGGGAGGCAACAGGGAAAGCTAAAGGAATTAAACCTTGCAAGGAAGGTCAAGCACAGCATAAAGAGCTTCTTCAAATACATTGCAGAGAAAACTAATGCTAGAGGCAATGTAGGC
>NW_010212313.1:0-224 GCF_000695765.1 Mesitornis unicolor
GCGATGCGCTCCCCATCGCAACGTGCTCCCCGTAGTAACTCACTGCCCCTTTGCAGCGCGTTCCCCGCTGCAGTGTACTCCCCGTGGCAATGTACTCCTTGTTGCAACGTATCCCCTGCTGCAATATATTCCTGGTTGCAATGCACTCCCTGTCGCAAAGGGTTCCCTCTTCCAATCCATTTACCTGTTGCAACCAGGTCTTTGTTGCAGCACGTATTGCACTG
>NW_010212314.1:0-224 GCF_000695765.1 Mesitornis unicolor
GCTGTTGGCTGTGAGGACCTGCACTAGTCCAGAAGTTTAAATGTTACATCATGTTGACAAGGGTAAATGTGGAAGCTGCAGTCCTTGCAGCTGTGGTATAACAACAGGTTACTCCTGAGGCAGTCTCATTTATCACTCAGTCCCCATCTACTCAGTCAGGAGGTTTTACAAAGCAGATTAGTGTTCTAAGCTTTCTTCCTTCACCACATTTTTAAATAATATTT
>NW_010212315.1:0-224 GCF_000695765.1 Mesitornis unicolor
CCGAGTAAATAAAATTTGAAGTCAAGAAAAAAGAACAGTAAATAGATCATTAGTATGTTGAAACTCAAGCCTCTTAGAATGATCTACAGTTGAGTCCTGTGTCCCTATAATTATAAAATTACAAAAGATTGGAGTATCAACTTCTCCAGCTTCTTTATTTTCTGTCAGTTAGAAATGACAATTAGCTTCTAATTAAGCAAGGCCTAGAAAATAAGGTTTTATTT
>NW_010212316.1:0-224 GCF_000695765.1 Mesitornis unicolor
ACAATGATACTAAAGCATTGAGAACTATTTTGTTCTTGCTCCACTTCTTTATGTTGTGCTTTTTATGCACTGCAGACTAGGAAGTGCAAAAGTCTTGACTCCTGTCTTTCGTCTAAAGTGTTTCTGTTAAAATTTTCTGTCTCCCCCGAGACAAGTGTTCTCCTTCTTCAGGAGAGAAGTTGAAGAAAACTATTGTTGTTTTTCTTGCCGTTACCTTGACTTGG
>NW_010212317.1:0-224 GCF_000695765.1 Mesitornis unicolor
TCAATGCTGGTCAGCGCAGGGTCCCAGGGGCTATCAGGGACGGCCACCATGGGGTCCCAGGGGGTGTCAGGGATGGACACAATGGGGTCGCAAGGGGTATAAGGGGTGGTCACTATGGGGTCCCAGGGGGTGTCCCCAGGGGGTGTTGTGGACGGCCACCACGGGGTCCCCGAGGTGTTGTTGATGGTTAATGCAGGGTCCCGGGGGCTGCTCCATGGTGAGGG
>NW_010212318.1:0-224 GCF_000695765.1 Mesitornis unicolor
TTCCTTACAAATATTTGGGATTCTTGGCAAAATTTGGGAGTTTTTCTTCAAAATTTGGGGTTTTCCTTCAAAATTTAAGTTTCTGATTCAGAATTGTGGGGGTTCTCATCCAGATTTTGGGGCTCCTGTCACAATTTAGGGGGTTTTCTTAAACTTTGGGGGGTTTTTCTTCAAAACTTGGGGTTTATCCTCCAAATTTGAGGTTTTTCCTCCAAAATTTAGGT
>NW_010212319.1:0-225 GCF_000695765.1 Mesitornis unicolor
ACAGCCAGGCAATACAAAAATTGTCACTTTGTCCAGATAAAGTATTTTATACAATCTGAGGAAGGTTTACTGTAACGCAGCAATATATCTCCAGGGAAAAGAAGTATCGTTCTTTATGTGCCCATCACTTTGAGACCCTGCTCCTGCAGGAAGACCAAATACCCTGATAATGGTGCAGCCAAGGATGATGTGGCTCTTGCAGTGAGTTCACAGCGCCAGCAAAAC
>NW_010212320.1:0-225 GCF_000695765.1 Mesitornis unicolor
CAGTGGATGTTGTATACCTTGACTGAAGAAAGACCTTTGACACAGTCTCCCATAATCTCTTTATCACCAAATTGTTGAGATATGGGCTGGATAAATGAAAGATAAGTAGGGTGGAAAATCACCTAGACTTCTGGGCTCAAGGAGTTGTGATCTGTGGTGCATAGTCTAGCTGTGGGCCAGTAACTAAAGGGTTCTCTCAGGGATCAGTACTGGGACCAATGCTGT
>NW_010212321.1:0-225 GCF_000695765.1 Mesitornis unicolor
GCTCTCTTTCTCTGCCTCTATTGATTCTGCAGGAAAAACAATAAACATAAAGTTTGTGAAAAGTCTTCAGCTGCTTTTTTCTCATCTTCCTGAAAACTTCAGCTCCAGGGAGGCAGGATATGTGAGCCACAGCTTGAAAGCAAACGGGGCTGATAGGTGTGAGTATGGGTCATGGCAAAGCTGCATAATGATGCCCCATGGTCCCACATGGCAACTCCTTACCCT
>NW_010212322.1:0-225 GCF_000695765.1 Mesitornis unicolor
CCTGGGACCCCCAATATCAGCCCTGGGATCCACAGCATCGCCCCTAGTACCCCAAATATCAGCCTTGGGACCCCAATTTGAGCCCTGGGACCCCCAATCTGACCCCTGGGACCCCAATATCACCCATGGGGCCCTCAATATGAGCCCTGGGACCCCAATATCACCCCTGGGACTCCCAATTTGAACCCTGGGACCCCAATATGAGCCCTGGGACCCCCAATATCA
>NW_010212323.1:0-225 GCF_000695765.1 Mesitornis unicolor
AGCCATGGCACTTGTCTCCATGCTGTACCTGGTTGCCCATGGAGATAGCTAAGCCCCCTTGTCTACTGCACTAGTCCTCACCCACCCCTCAACAGAGGAGTCTGTCAGAAATGGGACTTGAACCCACACCTCCTGGTGAAACTGCAACCTGAATGCAGCTCCTTAGACCACTCAGCCATCCAGACAGGTGATCACAGCTCCTACACCCACTTCAGACCATGTGCA
>NW_010212324.1:0-224 GCF_000695765.1 Mesitornis unicolor
GGTGTGTGCTCAGTGCATCTCCAGCACCAAGTGAAACACACGCCGTCCTCCCGGTGCAAGCTAACATCTCAGAAGTGGTGCTCTCATTGGGTTAGATATGGGAGTTGAGTGACAACAAAAGCTATTGCTTATTATGGCAGACTCATGTTTGTAACACTGGAGTTTTAACACAAAAACCCCAAACTACTCCAACAAAAAAACTTGCCTGAAACATTCCCAAATCC
>NW_010212325.1:0-225 GCF_000695765.1 Mesitornis unicolor
CCTCCACCCATGATGTCCTCCATGTCCTCCATCCATGTTCCCATGTCCTCCATGTTTCTCCTCCACCCATCATGTCCTCCACGTCCTCCTCCATCCATGTCCTCCATGATGTCTTCCACATCCTTCTCCATCCATGATGTCCTCCATCCATGTTCCCCTCCATCCATGATGTCCTCCGTATCCTCCTCCACCCCTGTCCTCCTCCACCCATGTCCTCCTCCATCC
>NW_010212326.1:0-225 GCF_000695765.1 Mesitornis unicolor
AATGGTTTCCATGGCGGCGGTTACCATAGCGCTGGTTACTCTAGCGACGGTTACCACAGCAATGGTTACCATGGCAATGGCTTCAATGGCAACGGTTTCCATGGCAACGGTTACCATGGCAGTGGTTACCATGGCAACGTTTGCCATGGCGACAGTTACCATGGCAGCGGTTACCATACCTACAGTTACCATGATGACGGTGACCATGGCAATAGTTGCCATAGC
>NW_010212327.1:0-225 GCF_000695765.1 Mesitornis unicolor
TTTGCCCCTTTTCCTGGGACAAGGGAAAAAACGGGGCAAACCTTTGCCCTTTCCCAGGGGCAAGGGGAAAAAAGGGGGCAAACCTTGGCCCTTTCCCAGGCCGAGAGGAAACAAGGGGGCAAATCTTGGCCCCTTCCTGGAGGCGAGGGGAAAAGAGGGGGCAAATCTTTGCTCTTTTCCTGGGACGAGAGAAAAAAGGGGGCAAATCTTTGCCCTTTTCCGGGG
>NW_010212328.1:0-225 GCF_000695765.1 Mesitornis unicolor
TTCTCATTGCCTCTATAGCCGTGACTGGGTGCACGGAGAGTTTTATTTTAACACTTGTCCTTCTCTTCCGAAGTTTGGGTGGCCTTTGCTGGAAATGTTGAATTGAGGAAAATAAAATAATAACAAAAGGATAAATTATAATAATGTATAAAATAAAATAGAAAAGAAAATTTTAAAATATAGCAAATAAAAAATAAAAAGTTAAGATAAAATAGAAATAAAATA
>NW_010212329.1:0-225 GCF_000695765.1 Mesitornis unicolor
CTCCCCCTCTTTCAAGGCATGTTGCAGAGAGTCCCCAGAAGTTCGTGCTGCCGACCATGCCTTTCAGCGTAGAGCACCAATCTCCCCCGACTCTTTAGTAATGTCCTCAATAACTTAACCCAACAGTCAGCTGCTGCCAGTATATCACTGCAACTAAACAGGAGAAAGAAAATACTTCACAGGAAAAAGATGTATGCACAAGAAACGTTTATACCTTAAGCAACC
>NW_010212330.1:0-225 GCF_000695765.1 Mesitornis unicolor
GGTCTGCCAGTGCATCCCATGGACCCAGTGATCCCAGCCAAACCCAGGGCCCACCCCAATGTAGCAGCCACCCAGCAGAAAGAGCTCCCCAAAACCCCAGGCCGAGAGGCTGAGGCTGTTGCACCAACCTGGCTCTGCAATGGGGCAGCTCCTGTTACAACAGCAGCAGCAGGGGCAGACGTGGCTCCTCGTGCTCCCCACTTCCACCTTGGGTGCACGCAGGTG
>NW_010212331.1:0-225 GCF_000695765.1 Mesitornis unicolor
TATATCTAAGTAATATAAAAACCTTATAATATCTCCCATTTTCATGAAGCAAAATAAGCAATATTTCAGGAAATAATAATTATTTGGGGAAAGTAGCAAAGTAGTGATTAGATTTGTGGTAAACAAATAATTGTGCTATTCTGTAGGCACACTACAAGAAAACTACAGGTGGTAGAGGTCTCCATTATCTAAACACTTTATCTACCTTGTTTTCTCAATTCATAG
>NW_010212332.1:0-225 GCF_000695765.1 Mesitornis unicolor
TGTGTGCTTCAGGTGATGGCTGTAGAGTGGCATGTTCTTTATCTGTAGCACTAGCAAAAAAAATTCATGTATTTCAGCTATTCATAGTGCAGGTGTGCAGTCTGGGAACCATGGCAAAAGAAAACTATTACATGGTTCCCATATTAGTGAAAAATAAGGACTACTGCAGTGCCTGCAGCCTGACCAACATGCAAGTCTACCTCCTCACTTAGAGTTGATGGAGAG
>NW_010212333.1:0-225 GCF_000695765.1 Mesitornis unicolor
GGGCCGGGGGGAGCAGCAGAGCCCGGTGCGGTGCTCCCTGCTGACCACACTGCTCCGCAGTCCTGACCTGGGGGGGCGCGGAGTCGGCGGTCAGCCAGGACGCCATTCGGGACACAGCGGGTGCCCGGAGCCAAACCATCATTGACGAATGGGACGAGGAGTTTGACCGAGGGAAGGTGGGTGCCGGCTGCGTCCCGGGTGGGGATGGGTGGGGGAACTCGGGGC
>NW_010212334.1:0-225 GCF_000695765.1 Mesitornis unicolor
AAAAAAAACCCCAAACCAACACAAATCCTGGAAACTTTCTGTTGCTCAGTTTTGTCACTTCGCATCATCCTTTACTACGTCCTCTCTCTCCCCAGAAGTACACGTTTGAGCTGTAATGTCTACCCAGATAAAAAACTGATTCCACGGGTCTGATTTTGCACCTTACTTCTTGCTGCCTCCTCCTTTCTGACCCGACCTTAAATGAATCTGTTTGAGATTCCTGCT
>NW_010212335.1:0-225 GCF_000695765.1 Mesitornis unicolor
AGAAAAATCAAACCCTGCTGCTGAACATCATTATTTGTCCCATCCTGAACACAGACACAGAAGCCAATACAGGTCCTGAGTCCAGAGGACAGTGTGATGGATTTGTCCTTGACTGTCCCTGGTGTGCAGCTCCCCTCGCCTGCAGGACGAGTCCTCTTCAGCAGAGGCACCTTTTCAGAATTAAACCTGCATCTTCACAGCAAATACGTGTTTGTTATCTATTTG
>NW_010212336.1:0-225 GCF_000695765.1 Mesitornis unicolor
CGGCACCGTCAGCCCCGTGTCCATGTCCGTCCATCCGTCCGTCTCGCTGTGTTTGTCCCACCTGTGTGAGTTGTTTGGTACCCAGAGCACCCGTCCCCAGTGGCGTCCCTTGTGCCCCCTGTGCTCCTGATGCTGCACTGAGGGGTCCGTGGGGTTGAGGTTTTGTGGGGGTCCCCAGTGATGCTGCACCGTGGGGTCTTTGGGCTCCATGGGGCTGTGGGGTCC
>NW_010212337.1:0-225 GCF_000695765.1 Mesitornis unicolor
AGGGCACCCTCCTCATTGGGGTACCCCCCCTTAAACCGTGGCACCCCCTTTATTGGGGCATCCTCCTTGTTGGGTCACCCCCCTCATCGGGACACCCCCTTTATTGGGACACCCCCTTCATTGGGGCACCCTCCCTGTGGGTCATCTCCTTCATTGGGGTGTCCCCCTCATTGGGGTACCCCCCTAAACTGGAGCACCCCCCTCGTTCGGGCACTCCCTTTATTG
>NW_010212338.1:0-225 GCF_000695765.1 Mesitornis unicolor
TCTTCTGTGTGCCAGATTGTGTGCCATTTATGCTATTGAACGGGTCCTTATTTAGATTTTCATAACCACTATAAGCTCTCTGACTCTCCTCCTACAAAGCAAAGACTCTAAATTATAATTGCCACTATTTGCCCCATTCGTTTAGCTGTAAATATCTATGGCTAACCTTTCAAACAGGAGATTTAGAAGACTGGGGAAATCCATAGGTTCTTCCCAAGGTAAACC
>NW_010212339.1:0-225 GCF_000695765.1 Mesitornis unicolor
GGGCTTGACTCCTAGTGAATCTCCTGACCCCAGGTGAATCATTGTCTGAGTCAGAAGTTCCCCTATCGCCCGAGGGCATCGGGGCAGTTGGGCAGAGAGGGTCAAAAAAATCATCATATAAGGCAGCTAAATCGGGGGGCTCATAGGGAGGTGGGCAGTAAGCAAGCGAAATGTCCTCCTCCCCTTTTGACTTTTTAGTTTTCTTTCTATTAAATGTAAAAATGG
>NW_010212340.1:0-225 GCF_000695765.1 Mesitornis unicolor
AGCAAGCAAGAGCTCTGTGAGTGGCAGGAGGACTGGAGGCAACAGGCTGGGCTTGAAAGAGGAGGATATTATGGATTTGGAGCCACCAACTCCAGCGAAGGCCTGTCCCACAGTCACCTGCCTCAGCCCTGCCACAGCTGTGCAACCCAGCCCCACCAGCCAGCTCTCAGCTGCAGAGGAGGCAGCAGCAAAACCCAACCCACCGGAGGAGGAGGACTGGCTGAG
>NW_010212341.1:0-225 GCF_000695765.1 Mesitornis unicolor
CAAGAGATTTCCTTTGTCATTTATACAGTTGTGAAAAAGGACACAGAGAATGTGACAAAGTATTTTTTTCCTAGCCCCTAACAATTCAATTAAATTAAAGATTTCTTCAAAACTCTCAATGTTTAACAGATTGGCTGCTGCAATGTAGATTTTCAAAGTACATACTTACTCAAAACCAACATCAAACTGGCTTGTTAGCTTTCACAGAATCACAGAATCACAGAA
>NW_010212342.1:0-225 GCF_000695765.1 Mesitornis unicolor
AACATCTCTGAGCAACTTCTTCCACTCTTCCACCACCCTAACAGTAAAAACTTCTTCCTCATGATTAAATTGAATTTCCAGTATTTCAATTTGTGCCCACTGCTTCCTAGCCTGTCACTGGATACCACTGGGAAGAGCCTGGCTCCGTCTTCTTTACTGCCCCTCATTCAGGTATTTATACGTATTGGTAAGATCCCTAAGACTTCTCTTCTCCAGGCTGAACAG
>NW_010212343.1:0-225 GCF_000695765.1 Mesitornis unicolor
AAGGAGATGAATGGCAGCTCCGGGCAGGAGAGTTATCGCGGGTTACACACCACTGCAAGCTCATATCAGATCTAAACAGCGCGTGAAATCAGAGCCGTGTACCATAGATGCTGGCAGTGTCAAAGCAAATGAAAGCAAACATGACAGTGCAAGTGTAATTAACATTTCGTGTTCTAATTTTAACAGGGATTTGTCTCGCAATAAAATCCGGTCGATTGAGGAACA
>NW_010212344.1:0-224 GCF_000695765.1 Mesitornis unicolor
ACTACTTAACATGAGGCAAATATCAGTGATTATGCATATAGCCTTACATTTTGAAGATGGTCATGTTGCAAGCTCCATGAAAAATGGGCATTTTATTAAAAAAAACCAACAACAAAGAAACGTGTTCCATTACAGTATAGCCCCTTTTCCCTTATCAGACATATATGCTACAGAAATTAATAACCTTGAAATGGAAGTACAGAAGTATCTAGAAAAATATTAAA
>NW_010212345.1:0-225 GCF_000695765.1 Mesitornis unicolor
CCATGAAAGAAAGAAAGAATTAAAACTTAACAGAATTCTGAATTTCAGGGGAAGGGCAGTAAGATCCCAGTGACAGAAGGTAAGGCAGTCTCCCTCTACCAGTAAACTGCCAAGACTGAACACCTCAGCAGTTCTGTTCATATTCAAAAGATGCCCCATAGGAGTGCTGTCTTGAACAGTGATACAGTTATACTTATTTATTCCAGCAGCCTTTGGGAGTGCTTG
>NW_010212346.1:0-225 GCF_000695765.1 Mesitornis unicolor
CAGCCCCGTGTAATCCTCTTGTACTGAAGGCAGATGCCTTATTTGTTTGGCTGGAGAGGCATTAATCCCTAATTCTGGAGCAGCAAGCAAGGGGGAGAGACCGGACCGCTTCCTACCCCCCGAAAGGAGCTAGCGCGGCTCTTCTCTCCTACGCTCTGCGGCTCCAGAGGGCGGAGGAGCCGCCAGCCCTCGGCAGGTTTGACCATTTTCCTCTTTATTACATTT
>NW_010212347.1:0-225 GCF_000695765.1 Mesitornis unicolor
CCCATGTTATCCTATAGATGGCGGTGGCCCTGAGAGGTTGAACTGTGACTGCTTGTGGTGTCTGTGTGTTGGTTCACACCCAGAAAGGGCCTGGAGAGGAAGGTTGGGTTTGAGACATATGTATGAGAAGGAAAAAGGGACTGTGTCATGTCACTACACTGCAGATCCCTATATTTCTAGAGATTAATTTGGCACCGACTCCTAAAGAATGGTTGACTGAGTCTG
>NW_010212348.1:0-225 GCF_000695765.1 Mesitornis unicolor
AACCGAGCCATTCTGTGATTCTGTGATCTCCTTGGTTATGGGGGACATAAACGTCTCATAAATCAGACCCTACACCAGCGGCGGATTTGACCCTCCACCGTTCACACAAAGCCTCGTCAGCGGGCGGATTAATTAATATTTCACAGCGGTGACATTAAGACCACACCAGCAAGAAACCACCCAGGAAAAGGGGCAGCGCTGCGCGGCGTGAGCTTCGCTTTCCCT
>NW_010212349.1:0-225 GCF_000695765.1 Mesitornis unicolor
GCCAGCCGATGGAGTGGAGCCCATGGAAGTGAAGCCACCAGCACAGGAGGAGGGCCTGATCAGCGTCCCAGTGTTGGCCCAGTCTCCATGTCCGGCATTAGCGGGAAGGCCCCAGATTTGCACTCAGCCATCCTGCGAGCTCACCCCTTCCACCTAGCGTGAGCCCCTCTCTCCCATTCCCCTACCCCATCCCATACCCTCACCCCCACCCCTCCTGAAGGGTTG
>NW_010212350.1:0-225 GCF_000695765.1 Mesitornis unicolor
TCTGGGATTCTGTGAAAAGCTGTCCCCCTGTCCCCACAGCTATGAAGCAGGGGCAGTAAGGGAGAGCAATGGGCTGCAATGACGCTTCAACACCTCACTAAGTGCTTTGAGACCCCAAGGGATCTGGAGGTATCATTAATCCATCGCAGTAACCGCAGAGCAGGCATCCAAAATTCGCACCCAGGACCTCTTCCCTCTCATTCTCACCTTTTAGGCACCACTTTG
>NW_010212351.1:0-225 GCF_000695765.1 Mesitornis unicolor
AAGGACCAGAAGGTTTGAGTTCAACATGGAAGCCATAAGCTATGTGTAGGAAGAAGAAGAATCTTAGATTACCTGATGGAAAGAAAGTTTATCAGAGAAATACTTTATATGCTAGGGCACAGGGCATGTAACTCAGGAATCTGGAGGTTTTAAAGAGTTTAGCCACTTGTCAGCATTGACTCAGGCAGATGAACGGACACTTCTATTTTTCTGTGTTTCAGCAAG
>NW_010212352.1:0-225 GCF_000695765.1 Mesitornis unicolor
GCCTCACCAGCTTGAGCAAAGCCAATTTCCAGATCTCATGGTTGATAAATGTATATGTGTACCTTGGAACACTGTTGATTTTATTTTAACAGATGTTCAGCATTCTGCTAGAAATTTCACACTTTATCCACCACTACCCTTCATTCCTTCTTGAAATTTAGCAGCATATAGAAATAATACTAGGTGTGTAGTACGGCTCAGTAAAATAAAATTAAAAAGCAGAAC
>NW_010212353.1:0-225 GCF_000695765.1 Mesitornis unicolor
TAAATTAAAAAATAAGCAATAACAACAAGCAAAAGTAGAAGGCTTGATCTGCTTCCCACTTGTTTGGGTAAATCGTGAACAACTGTCTCAGTGCCCAAATGTTTCTATTTATGCCAGGCACAGGCAGAGTAGGACAAGCAGCCAGCTCGGAATCACCAAGGTGCAAGGTCAGCCCTGTCTCACTCCTGGCTGTTGTCAGAAGAAAGATGGCACAGGACCTCCTCA
>NW_010212354.1:0-225 GCF_000695765.1 Mesitornis unicolor
AAGGACCAGAAGGTTTGAGTTCAACATGGAAACCATAAGCTATGTGTAGGAAGAAGAAGAATCATAGATTACATGATGGAATGAAGGTTTATCAGAGAAACACTTTATATGCCAGGGCACAGGGCATATAACTTAAGAATATTGAGGTTTTAAAGAGTTTAGCCACTTGTCAACATTGACTCAGGCAGATGAATGGACACTTCTATTTTTCTGTGTTTCAGCAAG
>NW_010212355.1:0-225 GCF_000695765.1 Mesitornis unicolor
CTGGGCAATCTGTTCCAGTGTCTCACTACTCTCATTGTAGAAAAATACTTCCTAATGTCCAAAAGAAATCTTTCAGTTTAGAATCATTGGCCCTTGTCCTCTCACTACAAGCCTTGGTATATTAAAAGGCCACAATAAGATCTTCCTAGAGCTTTCTTTGCTTCAGACTGAACAACTCCAACTCTCTCAATCTTTCTTCATAGGAGAGGTGCTCCAGACCCCTGA
>NW_010212356.1:0-225 GCF_000695765.1 Mesitornis unicolor
CGCCATCAAACATCAATTGTCGCCGTTGAACAGGATCCGGACCTGGACCTGGACCCTCCCCTGCAGCAGCACCAGGAACACCAGTGCTGCCCCGGCCTCGAACTGGGAGTTGGGAAATGGGGCAGAAACGGTCCCCAGACGGTTAAAATGGTCCCAGCTCTGCCAGAAACGGTGGTAAATGGTCCCAAGACGGCCAGAAAAAGGTCTGAAACGATCCAGAAATGC
>NW_010212357.1:0-225 GCF_000695765.1 Mesitornis unicolor
TTTTTCCTCTCCCACGTGTCCAGCATCACTTCACAGCCTGCCACACGGTGAGAGGAGTGGAATGCAAAGGGGTAACCAGACATGTAACTCCAAGAGCCAGAACCTGAGTTACCAGAGCTAAAAGTGTCTCAATGCTGCCACCGTGTAGCCAGCAAAACTACTGCAGCACTCAGGAGGCCAAGAGCTGCCTCAGCTGCGTGTGGGGTTGGCGGGAGTGAGAAGTCC
>NW_010212358.1:0-225 GCF_000695765.1 Mesitornis unicolor
TGAAGCCTGTCATCTAAAAGCACATGGCAGTAAATTGCCTCTCCTGTAGGGACCCTGAGAAGCTGACAGTTAAGGCTATAACATCAAAATGAAGTATACTTGACTTGCCCCCTTTACGTTTTATCTGTGGGGGTTTTTTTTACCCTTCAGGTACAGTGTTCATCACCAAATCCTGGCCCTGGTTTGAGAATCCACAGAATTAGCTATAGGTGGCTGTTCATAAAA
>NW_010212359.1:0-225 GCF_000695765.1 Mesitornis unicolor
TTACCATACTGCTTTTCAAAAGAGGATTAGGACCTAGTCGCTTAGGCAGTTTTGAAAATGCCATCAAGGATCTTTGCACACACGCAGAGATTGGTGGATATCATTACCTGGTACAATATCTTCTCATGAGTGACATGGGAATTATCTATTTATTTCACTCTGGTTCCATTATGGGATTAGTCCTTATATTACATTTTACTGGTGGTTTGTCCAGTTCAGCCTTCC
>NW_010212360.1:0-225 GCF_000695765.1 Mesitornis unicolor
CCTCATATTATGAAGGCTTTCTCTGCAGTGGTACCTAAGGTAGCTGTGAGAATGTATTTTCTCACCACATCACTCATTTTGCTTACTAATACCAGGTCATCCACACACAGACATGTTCACACAAGGAAGAAGTATCCAGATTTATAAAAGATATTTATACCTAGTCATACTGACTTTCAATCATGTTGTTACAGTAATCATCAGACTCTCAAGGAAACAGAAGTG
>NW_010212361.1:0-226 GCF_000695765.1 Mesitornis unicolor
TGTCCCTAATGATGGTGGTTGGGGTCCCTCAACTTCATCTGTTGATCCTCAGGGTGGCTTTGGGGTCTTTATTTGGGACATTAAAGGTGATTTGGGTTCCCCAACGTTGTCACCGCGCACTGGCACAAGGGCACCACGCTGATGATCAAGTTTGAGGAGGGCGTCATCGCCCGCGACAAGAGCCTGGAGGGGCGTTAGGGGGACGCTGGGGGTCCTCGATGTCATC
>NW_010212362.1:0-226 GCF_000695765.1 Mesitornis unicolor
TCTCCCAAGCAGATGCTGATCTGCAAACAGGGCCCCATGGTTGCAGAACCCAAAACCCTGGCACCAACACCAGTTCCACAGCCAATTATTGACCTGCATTATCAGCACCCTCCTCCTCACACCCTTTCCCCTCACTGGCCTGAGGGAGGAGAACACCACCTGGTTGCCCATGCCCTTGACTACTGCCCCCAGAGTTCTGTAGTCACTTTTAATACTGTCCAGGTTT
>NW_010212363.1:0-226 GCF_000695765.1 Mesitornis unicolor
GTGCTCCACCTGGCACGTGTAGGTGTCCCCGCGCTGCGGGGCGGTTTCCAGCATCACCAGCACCTGGTAGGTCCAGTCTCCGTTCTGGATCACGTCCGTGGACACCACGCGCTCCGTCTCCTCCCGCCCGTTCTTCAGCCACTTCACCTCCACCTCCGCGGGGTAGAAGCCCGTCACGTAGCAAACCAGCCTGTCGGTCTGGGGCAGGGAGCTGGACTGCACCGGG
>NW_010212364.1:0-226 GCF_000695765.1 Mesitornis unicolor
GCTGGGGCTGATGGGAGCAGGAAAAAAAACCGCTGTCGCTGTCAAGATCATTGGCCACATCGCAGGGAGACAAGACTCAGAGCCTGCTAAAGAAGCCGTTAGGGTTTGTAGTGTTTTGGGGAAGCTTTTTTTTCTCCTTTCTTCCTTCCTTCTGTAGCTGTTTCGGCTCATTTACAAATCCTGCAATGAGCCAGGGACTGCGCTCCATCCATACCCCCTCTAGCTG
>NW_010212365.1:0-226 GCF_000695765.1 Mesitornis unicolor
GACCAACCCCTCCCAGTGTCCTCCCAGTCCATCCCAGTTACTCCCAGTGCCCTCCCAGTATGGACCAGTCCCCTTCTAGTGCTCTCCCAGTCCCTCCCAGTGATTCCCAGTATGGACCAGTGGCTCCCAGTGCCCTTGCAGCACCTCCCAGTCCCTCCCAATGTGACCCAGTGACTCCCAGTTCCCTCCCAGTGCTTCCCAGTATGGACCAACCCCTCCCAGTGTC
>NW_010212366.1:0-226 GCF_000695765.1 Mesitornis unicolor
GGGCAGATTAGGGGAGATCAAGGTTGTGGATATGAAGGTGGACGAAGGGGGTAGGCCCAAAACTCACAACAAATTATTTAAAAGCCGGGGTATTTTTGAGTGGAGGGCACGGGAAGTGTTCCTCCAATTTGGAGGGGCGACCTAGTGCCCCCTCCCTAAGAAATCTGTGGTAAAATTGTGGAGAATGGGGCAGCTGGAGATGGCTGTGGTGAATGGGGCGAAGGGG
>NW_010212367.1:0-226 GCF_000695765.1 Mesitornis unicolor
TGAGTGAAGCCTGGGATCTTCAATCAGTTCTCCAGTGCATTTGGATACCTCTGTTTGTATCTGGGCTTAACTTCTTAGGTTGGAATCCAAATGCTGGTGAAGATGCAGCAGCCTCCTTTGTGTCCTAGCAAGCAAATACTCCTCGTATGGCAGCCGCTGCAAACCAGGCATCCCTCTTTCAGCTTGGTTGGCACAGAACTGCTTTGGTACAGTTCATCTGCATTTT
>NW_010212368.1:0-226 GCF_000695765.1 Mesitornis unicolor
AACCACTATTCAATTGCCTAAAAGTAAAACAGAAGCAAGCTGGAGGATTTATGTCTGGCTTCAAGGGACCATGACAAAGATATGCAAGAGATAGAGCATCAGAAGTGAACATCTAAACAACTAAAGACAAACACCCCAGGCAGTCTAATCCACTCGGGCACACTTATGCCAGCTGTTGCATATATCAAGGAATAGAAACCCTAAGATTCATGCTAGAAATTGGGAG
>NW_010212369.1:0-225 GCF_000695765.1 Mesitornis unicolor
CAACCTATTTCAGATAAAGGGCACAAAGACACCTCCCCGCTGCCTTGACCGTCCAGAAAAGCTTTGGCAGAATACACCCACTAAATAGTAATAAATGCTAACAATTCAGTTGATGAATGTAGATAAGACATGCAGAATCACATCCCCACCACTTACTTTCACATGTCCTCTCACTGATAACCGATGCAGTATTATAAAACGCTTAAGAAACTGAACTTGCACAGA
>NW_010212370.1:0-225 GCF_000695765.1 Mesitornis unicolor
GGTCCTCTGGGTCATCCTAAGTCTCCTTTAGTCTACCTAACTGTAACTCCTAACAGAAGTGAGAATTAAGCACTTGAATTTTAAATCCTGTTTCTCTACACATTTGATGTTCTGGCTATCAAATGACCTTTTGAAATAGATAGTGTGTGTGTGAATTTAATTCAGCTGAATGATGTTTCCTGCTGCCACATTTGATAAATGCCTTGCTAGCTATTGACTATTTTT
>NW_010212371.1:0-225 GCF_000695765.1 Mesitornis unicolor
TCCCCTTTGTGTGTTATCAATGTAAACTTTGCAAGGAAAACTGGTGGATTCATTGCATATACGGATACCCTCCCCGAGGAATCTGTAATCGATGCTATAAAAAGGAGAGGGATTTAACTGAGCAGGTTTTAAGGGTGGGGGTAACTACTGGAGACATTGTTAAGGGTTCTAAACCCTGGAGGGACATTTCTGCAAAAGGAGTAAATCCAGAAAAGGGATGCGTGC
>NW_010212372.1:0-225 GCF_000695765.1 Mesitornis unicolor
GCGCTGGTGTTCTGCATCATCCCGAACTACATCCAGTCCTTCCTCAGAAGGACCATCACAGACCGTGAGTACTGCAGTGCCATGGGGCAGGGGTCGGGGGTCCCGCTCCCCATCCTGACCCCCGGCACCGTGCATCCCCGTGTCGCCCCCAGCCCTGAAGGACGCCCTGGAGCGCGTGCGCCGCGAGTTCGAGTTCAACATCTCGGCCGTGCACCGCTTCGACGT
>NW_010212373.1:0-225 GCF_000695765.1 Mesitornis unicolor
TAAACCCCCAAATCTCCATTTTTTACCCCCAAACCCCAATTTTTACCCCAAAAACCCCTTTTTTGCCCTCCTTTTTCCCTCACCATTGGCCGCCATCTTTCTCTCTCATTTTTCCCCCATTTCTCCCCCATTTCTCCCCCAATTTCCGCCCAATTTTCACCCAAAACCCCCCAAATCCACCCCTTACACCCCAATAAACCCCCAAATCTCCATTTTTTACCCCCA
>NW_010212374.1:0-226 GCF_000695765.1 Mesitornis unicolor
GAAGAAATTTCTTCCTGACCTCAGCAGGTAACCATGCCCTGAAGCATGAGGATTGATAGCCCTTGTAATTGTATTTAGCTAGTGTCCTTGCAGATGTTCTTTTTATTTATATAAATGCTGAATCACTTTTTGAACCTGCAGGGCCATCCCTCTCAATTTCTGGAGCAGTGAATATCATGGTTTAATCATACTTTTTGTGAACAACAGTACCTTTCACCCACTTACA
>NW_010212375.1:0-226 GCF_000695765.1 Mesitornis unicolor
CCCCTTCCCCCCCGCCAGCTCACGGACTGGTGGCTACACCCTAAGGACAGCCACCGCATCACCGCGTCCCCAACATCACCCCCTCCCAAAGACTGTCCCCAGTGTCACCATCACCGCTATCCCCAACACCACCTCTGAGTGTCCCCAGCCCCTTCTCGCCCCTCACCCCTTCAGGGGTGCCCCCCAAATTCCCAAGGCACCTCAAGCACCTGGGTGTCCTTGGGGG
>NW_010212376.1:0-226 GCF_000695765.1 Mesitornis unicolor
GGGGTCTCTCTGGGTGCTGCTGGGTCCCAACGACTCCCATTGGCTCCCAGCGCCTCCCCTTGACTCCCAGTGGGTGCCCCGACGCAAATCGGGGTCCCCAGCCCCGCCGGGTGCCCCCACCCCTTCCGGTCGAGCTCCTCGACGTCCTCCACGCGCATCCCGAAGATGAAGAGGTTCTCCTCGCCCGCCTCCTCCGCCATCTCCACGTTGGCCCCGTCCATGGTGC
>NW_010212377.1:0-226 GCF_000695765.1 Mesitornis unicolor
CTGGACTCTCTCCAGCAGTTCCTGTTCTTCTATCACCTCTCCTACTTGTTCGGTTGGCTTGGATACTCCTTTCTCCTCCTAATGCAAGGGAGACACTTCGCAAACTCTCTCCACTACATTTAAGGAAGTTTCTCTGAATTTGCACTAGTTTCTTCCAGAAAATGGCCTTCCACCTAGCAGAAACCCAACTGGCCAAGGAAATACCCAGGAAAGTCAGGATACTGCA
>NW_010212378.1:0-226 GCF_000695765.1 Mesitornis unicolor
AGGCTTGCTAACAAGCAAACAAGCAAAGAAAGAAACAAACAAAAAAATAAACATCGAAATAATAAACATAAACAGCTAACAGATCTATGCCCATCTTGAAAGCGTCCATGATAAATGTCTTCCTAAGTTCCCAAAAGAATTGAAATAATCATTGCACATTATGTTACTGACCATCATTACCAAACCAGACACCTTTCTGCAAAAAATGAAACAACATATGGTGAGG
>NW_010212379.1:0-226 GCF_000695765.1 Mesitornis unicolor
TGAGATGGACATTGCTATCCCAGAGAGCCCTTTTAAAGATACTGGATACAACTTATCTAAACATATAGGGTTTCTAAAACGTATAACTCTAGAGCTGGCTTGGGACATTGAAATTGTACAACTGCATTAATTGCTATTAATTATCTCTATCATGCAACTCATATGTATTTTCCAATATACAAGAATATGATGCCTGTGCTGGGCACTCGTGAGGCCACCCCTCAAA
>NW_010212380.1:0-226 GCF_000695765.1 Mesitornis unicolor
CGATGGCGGCCTGGACGCTGTCCCTCGTCACCTGGGCCACCACCAGGTTGGGGAAGCGGTAGAGGAGCTCGGAGAAGAGGGCGATGAGGGCGATCTGCAGCTCCGAGTCTGGGGAAGGTTGGGGACACTGGGGTCATGGGGAACATTGGGGTCAATGGGGTCATTGAGGTCATGGGGAACATTGGGGTCAATGAGGACACTGGGGTCATGGGGGTCAACAGGGACA
>NW_010212381.1:0-226 GCF_000695765.1 Mesitornis unicolor
TGAGCTCCTGACTATGGCCGTGGGCAGAACAGGAGTGACTGCGGTTAACCCCTCATGTACAAAAGCAGCCCCCGGGGAGCGCGGGCGGTCAGGGCGTAGCGTGGTGGTTTTGCAGGCAGGGCGAGCAGGGAGGGAGCTGGGGCTCGGCCAGATCGGTCGCTGAGCAGTGGTTTCCCCCCGGCAGAGAGCCGTGGCCTCCCAGAGCCTCGCATCCACCAAGGCAGAC
>NW_010212382.1:0-226 GCF_000695765.1 Mesitornis unicolor
GCGGCGGGAGGGCCGGGGAACGGCAGCTGCGGCCTGGCTGTCCTTGAGATCCTGGGGGCTGAGGGACGGCGGGGCTGCCGGGGTGGTGCAGAGGCCGAGAAGCCGTGGTGCCCCCCACCAAGTGCAAGGTCTGTGCCTCCTGCTCTTTGTCTGCTCCTCACAGGGTCAGCCTGACCACACGGAGCGGAGCGGGGAACAAACAGCTCCCAGCCTCTCTGTGATGTAA
>NW_010212383.1:0-226 GCF_000695765.1 Mesitornis unicolor
GTCTCAGTTTTGGGGGTCCCACTTTGAGGGGTCCCCATTTTGGGGTCCCAATTTGGGAGGGTCCCATTTTGGGGGTCCCATTTGGGGTTCCCATCTTGGGACCCCATTGGGGGTTCCCATTTTGGGGTTCCCATTTTGGGTTCCCATTTGAGGGTCTCTGGTTTGGGGGGGTCCCATTTGGGGGGTCCCAATTTGGGGTCTCAGTTTTGGGGGTCCCACTTTGAGG
>NW_010212384.1:0-226 GCF_000695765.1 Mesitornis unicolor
TTTGCCCATGTTTTGGGGAAGGCGTCACCCATCATGACCCTCCATTGCTGTTTGATCTCTCACGAGACCCTTCAGAAGCCAAACCACTGTCAGCTGACACTGAACCCCTCTTTGACATTGTAATAAAGAAGATTGGAAGAGCCATAGAAGAGCATCGCAGGACACTGACCCCAGTCCCAGAGCAGCTCTCCTTGTACAATGTGCTGTGGAAGCCGTGGCTGCAGCC
>NW_010212385.1:0-226 GCF_000695765.1 Mesitornis unicolor
ACTGGGCTGAACTGGGAGCACTGGGAGCGTCGCCTCTTTGGGAAACTGGGAATTCTGGGCTCTTTGGGGCCGTTTCCCCCTTCTCCCCACCCTCCTGATCCGGGAGCTGATCCGGATCAAAACAAACCCCAAAACCCATCACACCCCACTTCCCCTCATCCTCCTGCCTGCCCCCTCCCCACCCCAAAAAGCGGGATCAGCACCACATCCCCCCCAGGACGCTTTT
>NW_010212386.1:0-226 GCF_000695765.1 Mesitornis unicolor
TGGCCACAAATCTGTGGGATTGCCAAGCGCTTCCGGTAGGGAAGGGGAAAACTTGTCGTATTCACCTGGCGAAAACTTTCTGGGAGCGGGGAGGGGGGCGGGCGGCAGAGCTGAGCCGCCTATTGCGGTGCAGCCACTTTTAAGGTCGTACTTTTACTTCTGTTGCTCGCTTATCTCTTCTAACAGCATCCACAACTGCTCTCTGATCTTATCCCAGGTCTCAACT
>NW_010212387.1:0-225 GCF_000695765.1 Mesitornis unicolor
TTCCTGAAGCCAAATGGGCCAGGGTTTTGCCCCCCTAAAGCCTTAAACCACACAGGACCAAATCTCCATTTTCAAGTACAGAAAACACAGGACTTTGTTTCTGAGCCCAAGTTAGGTCTTGACCCACCTCACTTTGATGCCCCAAGCCAAATAGGCCAGGGTTCTGCCACCCCCCCCAAGCCTGGAAAACACAGAACTGTGTTTCAAGTACTTGAAAAAGCAGAA
>NW_010212388.1:0-225 GCF_000695765.1 Mesitornis unicolor
TGATCCATTGTGTAAAATGGGCACAATTTGAACATTGCTTGTTGGATTATAAAGCAAACAAAAATGAGGAAGCATACAAGCTGGAGAATGGCAGAAGTAAGTCAGGATATAATTTTTCAAATCTCCCCTTAAAAGCAAAATAGATTCAATTTCTCAATCCTCCACATCTTCCTTTCTCATTCATACACAGCCTCTCTCTGCTTTTCTACATTACCTACTATATTT
>NW_010212389.1:0-225 GCF_000695765.1 Mesitornis unicolor
CCAAAACACCAGGAGAGAAGGACACAGAGTAGACAACCTTGAAAACCCATTCTTCCATTAATAGAGGCTTTATAGAGCACAGAGCTGCAAGAATTCTTCAGTATAAAGAGGTTCACCAAAACCCATACATAATCCTTACAAGCAATTTAAAACTGACCTGGGAAGTTTGGTGTCAGTAACTGCCTTGAATCTCTTTCACCTCAGGATAAGCAGCTACAGAAACTT
>NW_010212390.1:0-225 GCF_000695765.1 Mesitornis unicolor
TTCACATAAACTATGAAAAGGTATATAAATGTTTATAGCCTCGGGATATTAATATGCATAAAACTACTGGCCTTGATAGGCTGCAATGTGGGAAAACTGCGAATTTCTAGTTAGCACGTCTGTGATTGAAGATCCAGGACATAGTTTTATTATGCAAGAGCACTTGAGTTTTTTAATGTGTGTTGGTTCAATGTATAGTACTAAAATGACTGCCTTCTTTTTTTT
>NW_010212391.1:0-225 GCF_000695765.1 Mesitornis unicolor
AAGATTTAAAAAGAGGAAATTTACCATTGAGAAGAAAAAGCGTTCCAATCTTATTTACAGCTCAGTAACTGGTAAGCCTCAGACAATATGGACTTGATGTGTCATATCATAATGTAATTGCTGTAATTATTTATCATTTTCTTCACGGCACATTAGTTCTTTAAGTGTTATGCTAATCACTGTATTCAGTGTTTAAAAATCATGTGTTTAGAACAGGAAGAAAAA
>NW_010212392.1:0-225 GCF_000695765.1 Mesitornis unicolor
TGCTCATGCTAAATTGCAGCTTTTAATTAAAATAATTTATAATAAAGATATGTGACACTGCTGAAAGGTTGTTTGAAAAAAAAAATCCATAAGGCTTTACCTACTGATCATTGCAATATATTACATTCAGCAATTCAGAGGGGAATTAGCTGCATAAGCTTCTTTGAAAAATGTGCTGTAGCTCTGAGTTGGAAAGAATACATATTTTATAGCAGTTTTTTCAAA
>NW_010212393.1:0-225 GCF_000695765.1 Mesitornis unicolor
CTGGGGTGGTCGCAGTGCCCAGCTCCAGTCCATCCCATTTCCCCTGCACTGCAGGCCCCAAGCTGGTCCAGTCCTCAGCCGCAGCCTCCCCAGAGCAGAAACCAGAGGGGAATATCCCCTGCCCGGGCCCTCACCCTGCCACTGCCTGGGCCACCACACCCTCCCAGACAACATGGTTCCCACTCTGAATGATTTGTCCCCGAGACACAGGGTCCAGTGACCCCA
>NW_010212394.1:0-226 GCF_000695765.1 Mesitornis unicolor
GATCCTGGGACAAGAGTTAGCAGGGCTCATAAAAAGAGCTTTAATGTAGATTTGAAGGGAGAAGGGTATATAACACAACTGACTGGAGATGAGCCTGTGGACAAGCTGATAACATTTGAGGGATGGTGCACTAGTGAGACTACTAGTGATACTACTGTATCAGTGGAGGTAAGGGATGGAGTTCTGTATAGCAACAAGACACAAGGGCTACTGATGGGTTAGTAAC
>NW_010212395.1:0-226 GCF_000695765.1 Mesitornis unicolor
TATCTGTGAGAAAGGGCAGCAGTGTCCTCCCTCTTGGCTGGATTTGGGGAAATGAAAGCTGCATCATGCCCTTACGGGAATCCTCCTACCGGGCACTACTGCAGGACCAAGACACCCTGCTCTGCTCTGGCTGTAGCCTGAAATCAAGGAGGAATAAAGTCCGCTTGCAGCAGGGGAACGGAACAGAACAGCAAGGGTCCAAGGGAGGGGGAGGCAGTCGCCCACC
>NW_010212396.1:0-226 GCF_000695765.1 Mesitornis unicolor
CCAATACCTGAAGGGAGGGGGAACAGGGGACAAAGCCAGGCTCTGTTCAGCGGTGCCCAGTGCCAGGACCAGAAGCCACGGGCACCAACGGGAACACGGGAGGTTCCCTCTCAACGCCAGGAAACCCTTTTTCACTGTGAGGGTGACTGAGCACTGCACAGGTTGTGCAGAGAGGCTGCAGGCTCCATCCCTGGGGATATTCAAAAGCTGTCTGGACATGCTCCTG
>NW_010212397.1:0-226 GCF_000695765.1 Mesitornis unicolor
TCAGGACCGCTACGGACCTCCACCAGAGTTTTTGCTGGCTTCACCCTGCCCAGGCGTAGTTCACCATCTTTCTGGTCCTAGCATGGACGCTCACACTCCACTTCCCTGGCCGGGCGGTGCGGACGAGATGGGCCGGTGGTGCGCCCGGGACTCCTCGCTCGACACGCCCCGGGATCCCACCTCAGCCGGCGTGCACCGGCCCTCACCTTCATTGCGCCGCGGGCTT
>NW_010212398.1:0-226 GCF_000695765.1 Mesitornis unicolor
GGTTTCACAGAATGTACAGAAGCAAAAGGTTCTCGTCTCCATCTGGGATTCAAATCTGGATTATAGATTTTATTCCTAATAGCATGCAATTTGAATGTTTGTTTATAAGGACACTGAGAGCCAGTAACTGTTCCATAGAGAAACTAACTTAGTGAAGCTCCCTTGGAAATTAGTCATTCAATAAGCAATAGGTCTTTCCAAGTCTTCCAAATGCAAAGACAAAGTC
>NW_010212399.1:0-226 GCF_000695765.1 Mesitornis unicolor
ATCTGTGGGGAGAAGGGGGCTGACAGCCGGGCAGGGCTGCGGAGCCTGGAGTCGACGCACACAGCTGGGGGCACATGGGGCTGCTCAGCCCCCTCATGCTGCCCTCCCCAGCCTGGCCCCCCATTCCCAACACCTACCCCCAGCGTGAGCGGCCGCTTCCAGGAGACGATGCCGACGAGTCCAGACAGCGCCAGCTGCAGACACACAAGTCCCGGGGGTGAGGATG
>NW_010212400.1:0-226 GCF_000695765.1 Mesitornis unicolor
ATATCTGCAGATTTTTCCAATTAAAAGGAATTGTCACTTATGGCAGAAGAAGTAAAAAGAGTCTTAGTAAAGAAATTGTGGTACTTCAAATTGAAACAATAATTGATCCTGTTGTAGGTCTACATCATCTTGCATGCACGAACTCTCGAATCTTTGGTTTACTTAAGCATCTTGTAAATATTCATGCCTTTTTTTACCTTTTTTACCTTTTTCAGACTTTGGCCTG
>NW_010212401.1:0-226 GCF_000695765.1 Mesitornis unicolor
GGCCACTGCAGGGAAGTTTCCCCCCCTAGTTATTAATTTTTATTCGTTTTTGTCCCGTCCTGCTGACCCTCTGGCTCCCCACACCACCAGGAATGGGGGTCCAGGACCCCTCCGGGACCCCCTCCGTGCTCAGCCCAGCTCCTTTGCCTTTTCTATGCGTTTTCGGGCATTGCAGAGCCTGCACCGTTCCACTTCCCCCTCCCCCCCCAAAAAAAGGAGCTGGAGT
>NW_010212402.1:0-226 GCF_000695765.1 Mesitornis unicolor
TTAACTGCGTGAGCAGTTCCCTCCATATTTTCACTCTGGATCAGCTCCCAAAACATTTCCAGACATGCTTACAAAGTTAGCCCAAGCCAATCGGCAGCTTCCAGGTGGCTGCCCTATTTTGGAAAATATGAGATTTTACTACTATAGTTGTGGTCAAATGGCATGAGATAATCCAGAGAATAAGATCTTGCACTGTCTAGTTTTCTTGTATAGAAGAATAATTCTG
>NW_010212403.1:0-226 GCF_000695765.1 Mesitornis unicolor
GGGGGCTGCGGGGGGACCCCTCCCCAGCGCGTGTGTAATTAATTAGCGTCGTTAACTAATTACCCTCTCGCCCAGGGTACATCGGGGTGGTGAAGGACGCCACCGAGTCCACGGCGCGCGTGGAGCTGCACTCCACCTGCCAGACCATTTCGGTCGACCGGCAGCGCCTCAGCACCGTGTGAGTGGGGAGCGGGACCCCCAAAATGGGTCAGGGACCCCCAAATGG
>NW_010212404.1:0-226 GCF_000695765.1 Mesitornis unicolor
AGGTTCCCCACGAGGTTCCGATTATCATTGTTCTCAGTAGGAGTCGGTTGGATGTGGGGCACACACAACATACATAACCACATATATATAGACAACATATCCACATTATCAAAATCAAAAGGCCTGTATTAATAGTAGCGAGACACCATGCAGTATACAGTTCTTGCATGTGTTCTTCAGTGGTGAGGCTAGTCTGACGATCTGGAAAACAAAACAAAACACTTGC
>NW_010212405.1:0-226 GCF_000695765.1 Mesitornis unicolor
AAACTCTACCCCTCCAATATTTCTTTGCCTTATTCAGGTCCATCGTAAAGCTGAATCAAGAATAAATGCAACTTAAAGACAGTTTAGAGATTTTCTTTACCAGATATCCCTGTTTTATATCATTTATATAGATATATCATAGAAGACAGTCTCCTTATTCACATACATTCATCAAATCCACATGGGAAGATAAATTGTAAGTCACAGAGGAAAATATTGAAAAATA
>NW_010212406.1:0-226 GCF_000695765.1 Mesitornis unicolor
TGATGTGCCTGTTTAGCCCAGCATCTCACACTCAATTTAATGCACGCTCGGCCTCAGATGCAAGCCGCTGTACGCAGCCCAGTCGTTCCCAGTTCCAGATGTGGCACGCCATATGCATTCAGTGCGTGACTCTATGCATTAGAAGCACTATTACATGCATTTACTGCACGCTATATGCATTTATTGCACGATTAGACGCGCTCAGCTCCCCGGCCCCCGCCACAGC
>NW_010212407.1:0-225 GCF_000695765.1 Mesitornis unicolor
CTCGTGTTTATCTGCCAGAGAGGGAACTGGCATCAACCACGGTGCCACGGGAGATGGCACAGGGAGGGGGCGTGGGGGCGGCGCAGGGACTCACCCACGTAGTAGGAGAGGGTGCGCTTCATGCGGTCGAAGACGAACCAGCGCTTCTTCCACGACTTGATCTTGCCGCCCATCTTGACCAGGTAGCCCTTGCACATCTTCTCCGTCAGGATGACGTGGTAGCAC
>NW_010212408.1:0-226 GCF_000695765.1 Mesitornis unicolor
GATGGGGATGGAAGGGACCAATCAGGGGAGGGGACGGGGAAGGGCGGGACCAATCAGGGGACGGGCGGGACCAATCAAGGGAGGAGATGGGGACGGACTGGACCAATTTTGGGGGGGACGGGACCATTTTCTGAGGGGAAAAGGGACCTTTTTGGTGGCGAAAGGGACTTTTTGGGCGAAAAAAGCCATTTTTGGGAAGAAAAAGGGCACAATTTTAGGGAAAAAG
>NW_010212409.1:0-226 GCF_000695765.1 Mesitornis unicolor
TTAAAAATAAAAGCAGGCAGGCACCTGCTAGGGCACAGCTCTCCCGAAGACAGCAGTGAGGGTTTTTGGGGTGAAATCCCAAGTTATCCATGAAACACAGAGAGAGACTTGGAAGAACCGTGCCACAGGGTTTGTTCCCAAGCAGCCTGGAGTCCTGGGAATGGAGTGATGGGATGAGGGGCAACGGTTTTAAAGTGGAAAAGGGGAGATTTAGAGTGGATATTGG
>NW_010212410.1:0-226 GCF_000695765.1 Mesitornis unicolor
GAGCACGAGGAAAATGGCATGGAGGTAATAATATGGTATTGCAAAAGATTGGGCTCTCTCGTTCCCAACGGGATAAGCTGGCAAAAAGATTGTCTAATTACGCGCTGATGTCTTCTGTAGATATAGTTCATATGTTTGTTAGTTTACATAGGGAGACATCAGCGTAAGATGGCTGTATGGTTTCGGAATTGACTCTGTAATCTGTTCTCTGTAGTTAATAAACTAT
>NW_010212411.1:0-225 GCF_000695765.1 Mesitornis unicolor
CTGGACTTTGATCACAGGCATCTGAATCCCTAGGAGAGATTTATACAATAGGGGTTACACTAAGAGACTTCATAAACAGAGTGCAATAACCTAAAGACATGGCTGAGGCAAGTTCTTACGGTTTCATTGGGTTTTGGTGGGAATCTTTAGGCCATTTCCAATAAACAGGCTATAAGGCAGACAGGGAGTGTCAGCTGAAGAGGAACCAAGCCATTCAGACCAGTT
>NW_010212412.1:0-226 GCF_000695765.1 Mesitornis unicolor
TTGTTGCCATTATTACTTCTCTGCTTTTAGAAGGGAACTGAACTACTTTCTGACTACCAGAAGCAAACCCTCTAGAACACCAGTGTCATATGAATAAGTTTAATAAAGGACTACAATCTCCAGATCTGTCATCTTGACCCTTTACAATCAGAGTTTAAAATTATATGAGTCCATAAATTCCATAAATTACTATGTGGTAATATGCAGTACAAATACTTCTGCAGCC
>NW_010212413.1:0-226 GCF_000695765.1 Mesitornis unicolor
AAAGGGCTGAAATGATGGGAAATGGTGGGACTGGGGCTGCCAGGTCCCCGAAATCACCCCTGGATGCTGACATTTCCTAAGCCGGCTGCAGCTCCTCGCAGAAAGCAGCTTTGGAAAGGATGCTCAGGGTAAGTATTTGCGGAAGGGAAATCGTCTTTTAATTCCGTGATATGAGAAAAAACCAGCGGCTCAAATGTTAGGTGAGGCTGCAAGCAGCTAATGCCCC
>NW_010212414.1:0-226 GCF_000695765.1 Mesitornis unicolor
GATGAAAGTCCATGTTTGTGTGTGTGCAACGTGACATGGTTGGAGGAGAATTGTCATTATTCTGCAGAGGATGAGAGACTTTGTCCTTAGGCTTTGCAATCACAGTTCCTAGAAAGCCTTTCATCCTGTGCCATGGTGACTATAGTGCCCAAGGATCGAGGGCTTCATCTTCATTCCTCACTATATAGCAGTGCCTCTGCCATGCTGAGAGGACATGAGTGAAACA
>NW_010212415.1:0-226 GCF_000695765.1 Mesitornis unicolor
TAATTTTTAATTTAAGTCCTTCCACCGTTTTCAATCACTCTGAAGGCTTCTGTGTTTTGTTGTTGATCCCGAGGCGTTGCTCCATCGGGATTCGGTGCTGCTGCTGGTGGCAGACCTTGGAGCACGAGCAGGCAGGGCTGGCTGTAAGGCTGTGACTGTCAAGCTGAGCCGCTGACCATAGCAGCGGTCTCCCTAATTTTCCGTTCTGTCGTTGATCCTCCATGAG
>NW_010212416.1:0-226 GCF_000695765.1 Mesitornis unicolor
GGAGGGGTCTTCCAGATCATGGTAGGGTTGGCACCCCAAAACCTGGGTTCCTATTAGGGGAGGGGTCTCCCTGTCCCTGGTGGGGTTGACTTCGCTTTGGGGGAGCCCCCTCCTCTGATTTCCTGTCCCCCCCCAGTGACCCTCCGCTCTCCGCTGGTGCCAACTGGTACGAGGCCGACGGCTTCACCTGGCCCTCTCCCGATGGTTTCCTGTACCGCAACGCGGC
>NW_010212417.1:0-226 GCF_000695765.1 Mesitornis unicolor
GCTGTGGGGCTATGGGGCTGGGTATGGGACAGCCTGGAGCTGCTGCAGCTGCAGTAGGTGTGGGGCTGTGTGTGGAGCTGGTTATGGGGCTGCTATGGGGCTGGGGGATTGGCTATGGGGCAGAGTGTGGGGCAGCTGTGGAGCTGGGTGTGGTACTGTATGTGAGGCTGACTATGGGGCAGCTGTGGGGCTGCTATGGGGCTGGCTATGGGGCAGGGCAGCAGCC
>NW_010212418.1:0-226 GCF_000695765.1 Mesitornis unicolor
GCACCCCAAGAACCCCCCACCATGGTCATGGATGCCCTCAGACCCCCCAGTATGGTCCTGAACCACCCCAGTAGCACCCTAGGACCCTCTGGGCACCCCCAGTTTGGTCCTGGGACCCCCAGTATGATCCTGGGACACCCAAGGGACCCCCAGTATGGTCCTGGACCCCCCCATTAGTACCCCAGGACCCCCTGGGCACCCCAAATGTGGCCCTGGGACCCCCCCA
>NW_010212419.1:0-226 GCF_000695765.1 Mesitornis unicolor
TCCTCACTTGAGCCCTGACTTAAATTAATTTCTTCTACATTGCTTCTTTTTTTCCATCATTTTACTTCATTTGTAGAGTATCTGTCTTAGTCAATTGTATCATGGGATTGCAGGGTAATTCAAATATCATTCTTTAATTGGCAAATAGGAAGACACCTGTTTGTTTTCTGTCTGCAGTGTATTTGGGTAAATGTACTTTGGGTTCAGGAAGGGCAGGTCCTGCCTG
>NW_010212420.1:0-225 GCF_000695765.1 Mesitornis unicolor
TGAATCAGTGATGTAGATTCAGCTCAGAGAGATTAGGTGCCAGAGGCTAGTTAAACTAGGGTACGGTTGTTACAGTTGTCAAATTATGTGCAATTTTGGGGTATTTGAATGTGTTCAACTCTGACAGCTGTGGTGGTTTTGTTCTCTTACTGTGTTTGGCCAGCTTTTCTGAAATGCAGATTTAGAGCATTACAAAGAAATGCCTTTTAACCAATCTTTTTTTTT
>NW_010212421.1:0-226 GCF_000695765.1 Mesitornis unicolor
CTTTTTACAGAACAGCACTTAAGGATTTAAATGCCTTCTTTAAAGATGCCTATGTTTAAGCACTTTGGTATATCAGGGGTTATTGTAGAGTACTTTATTAACAGGAACATTTGAGGAAAGAGTAAAAATAAACAGCAATTGCAAAGAACACAAATTCATCATTTGTTGTTCTAAATAATCAAGATTAAAAGATAGCTTCGAGAGCTAGAGCCATTTGAGTCAAAAT
>NW_010212422.1:0-226 GCF_000695765.1 Mesitornis unicolor
TAGGTTTTGTCAGAAATTAATCATAGAAATGGAAAGAAACTTCCTTAGTGCTCTTTCAGTTTTTAAAGCACACCACATTTTTTTTTCTCAAATCACACTATTAAAAAAGTAGCGAAGAGCCATTTCACTCTTGGCCTCCAAAGAGTGAAATCCTCATCTGGTATAAATTGGCATAGCACTATTCAAATCAGAGACACTACATTAATTCACTCCAGCTGAGGCTCCA
>NW_010212423.1:0-226 GCF_000695765.1 Mesitornis unicolor
CGCCGGGGACGCTGCGCACCGCGCGCTGGTCCTTGCTGATGGCCAAACGGTCCCGGTTGAAGCCCCAGCGGTTGTCGAGGAAGAAGTTGAGGACTGCAGGGAGGAAGAGGAGGATCAGGGTGAGGAGGAAGAGGAGGATGGGGGTGAGGAGGAGGAGGAGGGGGATATGGAGAAGGATGGGGATAAGGAGAAGGATGGGGGTGAGGAGGAAAAGGAGAATGGGGGC
>NW_010212424.1:0-226 GCF_000695765.1 Mesitornis unicolor
CCTATGTCCCCATGTCCCTGTTGTCCCCACAGTGTCCCCGGTGTCATCCCTGTGTCCCCAGCACGTGGTGTCCCCCAGTGTCCCAGTGTCCCTGATGTGAAGGTGTCCCCCTGATGTCCCCAGTGTCACCCATGTCCCCAGCACGTGGTGTCCCTGTTGTCCCCATGTCCCTGTTGTCCCCTGATTTCTCCGTGTCCCTGATGTGAGGATGTCCCTGTTGTCCCCC
>NW_010212425.1:0-226 GCF_000695765.1 Mesitornis unicolor
ATGTATGTAACTCTAAAAGCCCATCGGGATACCACTAGGGTCCCCAGCGTAAGTAGTGGTGCTTTTCCTTGCTACAGTTTCATATCTTTTAATGCCTGTTCAGGTATTCTTCTAATCATTTTATCCCTGTGTTTTCTTCCCAGATAACTCGCTCACTCTCCAATTCACAGGCATATAAAAACGCAGAATAATATTTTTATTAACATAGTCCAGAAGTCAGTTGTTG
>NW_010212426.1:0-226 GCF_000695765.1 Mesitornis unicolor
CTGTGTTTCTGCCCAGAAGGCATTTTCTGGCCTGCTGACAACTTAGGAGTGGGTTCAGGGGAAGATGCTGAGATAACACCGGCACATAAACACTGCTGCTAAGCTGCTCTTGCTGCTACACCATACCTCTCTGCAAAAGAGTTCGTAGCAGAATCAAGATATTTCATAGTTTTCCTCCTGTCTGAATTCAGAAGTCATAGAACCATAGAATGGTTTCAGTTGGAAA
>NW_010212427.1:0-226 GCF_000695765.1 Mesitornis unicolor
GGGTTCTTTCCAACAGATCAGACATCTTGAATCATGCACTTCACAGAACACGGGCTGTTTATGCTTTTAGTATGCACTTCCACACCAGCAGTTATGTATACAGTACCTTTATGCAACTTCTCCTCAACAGCATCGTCCACTTCCTCTGGTATGCTGTCAAGTTGTTGGTGCCTGCAGTCCATGCTTTTGAAAGCAGCTGGAGATGTCTGTTGGCTAAGAGGAGATG
>NW_010212428.1:0-226 GCF_000695765.1 Mesitornis unicolor
TAGACACACACAGGTCTATGGGGCCAGATGGCATCCACACTAGGGTACTGATGGAGCTCATGAAAGGGCACACTAAGCAGCTTTCCATCATTTATCAGCAGTCCTGACTAATTGAGGAGGTCTCAGTTGAGTGGTGGTTGGCAAGTGTTGTCAGCAGTGACAGCACCTGTGTGAGATGTGACCAGGTGAATGATGTGCTCCACCTGGTGGCTGAGCTAAAAGAGGA
>NW_010212429.1:0-226 GCF_000695765.1 Mesitornis unicolor
CAGTAACCCCCAATAAGCCCCAGTAACCCCCCCAGTCACTCCCAGTAACCCCCAGTATCTCCCAGTGCTCCCAGTAACCCCTCGTAACACCGCCAAAGGTTCCCAGCAACTCCCAGTAAAAGCCACAGAGCTCCCAGTAACCTTCCCAGGGCCCCAGTAATCCCCAGTCCCTCCCAGTCCCTCCCATTTCCATTGCAGTTCCTCCCAGTCCATCCCAGTCCCTCCC
>NW_010212430.1:0-226 GCF_000695765.1 Mesitornis unicolor
CCACTGAGAAAGCAAAGTAAAGGGAGTCGACCCCAGGGCAGAGAGGGTGTGCAGAAAGCCTACAGAACCAGGATCAGCTCCCCCAGAGCAGCGTCATGCTTTCCTCTTAAATATCCCTCACAGGAGCCAAGCCAGGAGAGAAGGGGAGATGCGAGCAGAAGCAAAGGCTGGGGCATGGCAGTCAGTACCTGTACGGCGTCTCCTTGTACAGGCACAAGCTGGGGTC
>NW_010212431.1:0-226 GCF_000695765.1 Mesitornis unicolor
GTCATGGGGTCAAGGGGTCAAAGGTCACAGGAGGTCAAAGGGTCAAGAGGTCAAAGGTCATGGGGTCAAAGATCAAAGGTCAAGGGATCAAAGGTCACAGGGGTCAAGGGGCCAAAACTCACGGGATCAAAGGCCAAGTGGTAAAGGCCACAGGGGGTCAAAGGGTCAGGGGTCACGGGGTCAAAGGTCACAGGGGGTCAAGGGGCCACAGGTCATGGGGTCAAGG
>NW_010212432.1:0-226 GCF_000695765.1 Mesitornis unicolor
GGTATTCTGTAGCCGGTGAGCCATATCCATTATCAGTATCATCACTGTAAAGTCTTCATGCAAAATACAAAGCACTTTTCAGCTCTTAAAGCAATTTGAAATAGAAGTAGAAATCAATAAAGTATTCATCAGAAAATGGCTTTTAATGCATTTATACACACGTGCACACACACAGAAATTCAAATATACTGTCATGTAAACCCATTAAATATGTAATAGGACAGAA
>NW_010212433.1:0-226 GCF_000695765.1 Mesitornis unicolor
GCCTTTCCCTGGAAGAGGAGCCTCTCTGGATGTGCATGCCTCCCTCCAAGAAACAGGCACAGAGTGCCATCTGTCCCCTCCCGCACAAGCAGACCAGGCTCTGTGAGAGAGACCTGTGCCCAGGGCCATAGCAAAGGCAGGCCATCCCAAAGTGCTGATGCCAAAGGAACTGAAGCGGAGATAAAGTAGTAAAGAAATGCTTGACTGGTGTTTGGGGAGAAAGGAG
>NW_010212434.1:0-226 GCF_000695765.1 Mesitornis unicolor
GTTTTCTGTTCTGTGCCTGGTGCTGTGCCAAACACCTCTGCAGCTCTGTCACAGCAGCCTCCAGCAGTTGCTACACCACCCTACAGTGCACAAGACCTACTGGCAACCAGTGTGCTGGACCACATCCTCGCAGTGGCCATGCAGGAGATGGGACAGGATGCAGAAGCACAGAGCTGCAACTGCCTGCCCTGAGCCAAGGCAAACCCTGGCCTGGTTCACTGTTCTC
>NW_010212435.1:0-226 GCF_000695765.1 Mesitornis unicolor
GGAGGGGCAGAGGGGAACAGTGGAATATGTTGTAAAATTGTCCTGGATATTTTCACCTACTTATCTGTATCTTGTTGAGTTGATGACATGTCTTATCAGATAGAAGTCTTCTTTCATACTTGTCAGAAACTTCTTGCTAAGCTCTGTGCTCCAAGAGGACTGTCAGATGCCTGGTCAGTTGCAGCTTTTCAAGACATCAGTCTCACAGGCCAGCTGGGAATCCTTT
>NW_010212436.1:0-226 GCF_000695765.1 Mesitornis unicolor
GACTCCATCAGGACCAGGATCACCAGCGAGTGATGAAGCACAGCACGGCAGCTCTTCCTCAGGTTGGTTTCCCTCCATGCAGCCACCGTTCTCCAGAGCATCTGCAGCTGATCCCGGTATTTTTCTAGCTGCCCTGTAAAGCACAGGGGTCCCAGAGGTGTTTTGGGACAGGCAGAGGGGATGTGGTGGGGGCAGAGCTGGTGACAACACAGCCAAGAACCATCAG
>NW_010212437.1:0-226 GCF_000695765.1 Mesitornis unicolor
TGATGTAAATTTTTGTAGCCTCGTTATTTTATTGGGGTCAGGGTCATTTACGTGAGCTGATCAATCTCAGAAGTGTTCACGGAGGCTTTACTACCCCCTAAGTGAGCGTTTTCCTCCTCCTCCTCTCGCACCTCAACCTGCACTTTCCATTTCTCTGCCTTATTCCCTTCATTGGGAAGCGAAAAAGCTTTCAATGCGCCTGAAGCCGGTGGCACAGCACGGCTTG
>NW_010212438.1:0-226 GCF_000695765.1 Mesitornis unicolor
GTGAACAAAGACAGGCACTTACAGGGCATGATTCATATCATTTCAATATATGTACCTGAAAAGGTTGCAGGAATTTTGTTATGTATGTGCCATCTTCCTTCTCTACACAGTCTAGATGAAGATAAACTAACAAGATCAACTAGGTGCATCAACTAGGTGCAGTGATGAATGATAGATGTCACAAGACAGTTACAGGAAAAACTACCACAATATTAGGAAGACACTG
>NW_010212439.1:0-226 GCF_000695765.1 Mesitornis unicolor
CCTTCCAATCCCTGACGTTCTGGGATTCTATCAAAGCAACTTGATTTCCTGATGTTCAAGTGCAAAAAACGCACGGATGCCGATGGAGAGGGGAACACAGCGTTCGGGTGCACCACAGAACTCTGGTTTTTCTCTAAAACTGAGATTCGAGACATATTTTGGCCCTTCTAGACACAAGGTACGATGAGAAGGGATGTCACCAAGAATACTTTTGCTCTGGGGAGTT
>NW_010212440.1:0-226 GCF_000695765.1 Mesitornis unicolor
TTAACCACTTCAGTGCAGGAACTAGAAATGCAAGGCAGGGAGATAACATCAGCAGTGATTTTGTGCTCATGAATTCAAGAGTTTTTCTCAAATGAGTTTGGCATCAGTCCGGGAGAAGCACTGGGATGAAATCTGATTTCAAGCAAACAAACCAAAAGAAAGCAAAGAAAAAACAAATTAAGTCCCTGCAAGACAGACCTTGAGGATGCTGACAAGGATGAACACT
>NW_010212441.1:0-226 GCF_000695765.1 Mesitornis unicolor
CTGGACTTACGGCGGCGGCGCCGGATGTTCCATCTGTCCAGTGCCGAACGGACTGTGGGGTTGCAGCTCTCTGGGTGAGTTCGCACTAAGGGAAGATGGCTGTGGTCGGCGTAATCCTGGGAAGTTCAAGTATCGAAAGCCGGAGGGCGTCGAGCTTGAGGGACTAGTGATGCGGCGCAGCAGTCCTTCCTGGGCGTTCCACCCGACTTCGAACCGCGGTCCATCG
>NW_010212442.1:0-226 GCF_000695765.1 Mesitornis unicolor
CCTCAAGTCCTGCTCTCCTGCTTCCTTCCTTCCTGGAGCTGCAGTGAACTCGGCCTCTTCACTCTGCAGCGAGGAGAAGGGTTGGTGGAAACAAACCAAACTTTTCCCTCAGCTCCTGTCAACTACAGGAGCTTCTCTCCTTCTCCCACAAGGGGACATGGAAGATAAACGGGTCCCAAATTCAGGCACCAACACACACCGCAGCCTCCACCTCAGGGTGGGCTGT
>NW_010212443.1:0-226 GCF_000695765.1 Mesitornis unicolor
TACTACCGATTTTTGAATGACTGTGCACAAATCTGTCGAGGTTTATCACTTTCTGTACTCTGAGACTCATGTAGTTATTTGTGAACTTCCTTGAGCTCCTCGGATGAAAGTCTATGCAAGAACTAATCAAAATACAGTATAATGATGTAATTCAGTGAAAGGAAAATATGCTTTCTGCTTAGCTTTGCCTGATAAGGCCAACATTGTATTTTTTCCTTTCCTTTTG
>NW_010212444.1:0-226 GCF_000695765.1 Mesitornis unicolor
GTAACTCAATCCAAACATCACCTGATAACCAAAACCGGATATTTACTGTGGCAATTATTAAATTGTGGTCTCAGATACTACTAAACATTTTCTGTAATTTGCCTGCGTTATTTTAATGGTAATCTAAAGTAAAATTTAAGAAGAAATGTGCATCAGTCTGAATGTGGTGATTTTCTGAGAAAACGGCAAGATTAAGAATCTATAAAAAGAATTTATGAGGTTTATT
>NW_010212445.1:0-226 GCF_000695765.1 Mesitornis unicolor
CTTCTGTTACCCTTCCAGAGAAGGGAAACCTGAAATCTTTGGAGTCCCAGAGCAGTTATGCTGCAGCTTGTTGTGGGGGGAGCCTTGGGGAGATGCTGGCAGAGATCTTTGCTGCAGTAAACTTGAATTCCAGAGCTTGTGGATGGGTTGTTTGAGAAGCAGGGCATGGCCAGAGCCATTTCCCAGGAACTGATCTGCTTGAAGATTTCCCTCTTAAAGGAATTAA
>NW_010212446.1:0-227 GCF_000695765.1 Mesitornis unicolor
CCACCCCCGCTCACCTGGCGTGGCCGTGGGCCCGTGTGTGTGTGTGCGCACGCGCGTGTGTGTGCGCGTTCACGCGTGTGTGCGCGTGTGCGCCGAGGGCCCTGCACGCTCTGCTGTGTGGCACCGCCCTGAAACCCAGCGCATATTTTCCCAAACCGCAGGACGAGGTTGGTGAGGACACGGCACGACACAGAACAGCGTGGTACGACACAGCACAACATGGTACA
>NW_010212447.1:0-226 GCF_000695765.1 Mesitornis unicolor
GACTATTATTTATTATGTGGGGTTTTTCCCCCTTTACTGGCTTTCCCTCTCCCTCCATTACTAGAATAACGCAGCACCATCGTATCTACCACATCTCATCTGTTGATTTCAAAGCCCTTTCCGAACACAGCTGCCATAGTTGTTTCCGTTTTCACACAGGAAGGGGAAAATTGAGGGCTAGAGGGCTGGGTTGGGAGGGAAAACCAGGGGATCAGCCGGCATGGAT
>NW_010212448.1:0-226 GCF_000695765.1 Mesitornis unicolor
TTTTGTTTTGGTTGTTTTTCTCAGTTGAAACAAAACCTCAAGCTGCCAAATTGCTGATGGGATTTAGTGTCTGTTTCTTTCAGGATTTGTAAACAAAGTTCACTGATATCTAAATTATCAGCAGTCTAAAGCCTTGTCCTGCTGTTGGGTGACATCTTTTCATCGTTTTTGCCACTGAGGAGGCTTTATATTCTCGAATCCCAACAATTTATTGTACTGCAATGTT
>NW_010212449.1:0-226 GCF_000695765.1 Mesitornis unicolor
AAAACAAAGGCGGCACTGTTCATGGTGTGCATGCAGAGGAATCTACAGGCTTTATTCTACAGACATTGAGGTGGGTACAAGACTCATTGCAGAAGAAAGCGACCGAGAGTTTCACATTTTGCTCATCCCTCAGGTCACTTTGCTGCCTCATGACATCCTCACTCTTCCTCTTCTATCTTCCTATGAAATTCCCGACTCTTTGCTCGGAGCTTGTTGACCTGCGACT
>NW_010212450.1:0-227 GCF_000695765.1 Mesitornis unicolor
CCCCAGCATCACTTTGGGGACCCCCAGAGCCATGGTCAGGACCCCCAGCATCATTGTGGGGCCCTCCAGTCCCAGCACCACAGTTGGGACCCCCAGCACAGCTTTGGAGACCCCCAAACCCAACCCCAAAACCCCACCTGGGACCCCCATCCCCACTGGGAACACCCCATAGTGGTGATGCTGGGCATGGGGGTCCCCACACCCCTCTCTATGTCCCAGCCCCCCAG
>NW_010212451.1:0-227 GCF_000695765.1 Mesitornis unicolor
AGCAGTCACAGAAGTTGGCAAAAATAAGATCTGAAACAATTGGAAGGAAGACATAAACCTCTTTTACTTTTCTCAGGTGATCTGAGCAGAGGACTCATCTGTCTCTTTCTGCCTTGTCTCTTTTTCTTAAGCGTGGACACCAGGTTTGTTATTCTTTTTAAGATATTTACTAACCCCCCCTTTGAACCAGGCCTGCAATTTCATCTTCCATTTAATTCCAAATTCTA
>NW_010212452.1:0-227 GCF_000695765.1 Mesitornis unicolor
TGTCCCCATCCTTTTCCCTTGTCCCTGTCCCCATCCCTGCCCTCTTGTCCCTGCCCGCAGCTCCCAGTCCCGTCCCCATCCCTGTCCCTTGTCCCTATCCCCATTCCCAGCCCTGTCCCTTGTCCTGCAGTCCCCATCCCTGCCCCCATCCCTGTCCCTATCCCTGTCCCTTGTCCCCGTCCCTGTCCCTTGTCCCATTCGCAGCCATCCCTGTCCCCAACCCTGCT
>NW_010212453.1:0-227 GCF_000695765.1 Mesitornis unicolor
GGGGGGGGCACCCCAATTCTGACCCCCCCACCCTGCACCCTGGCGCCCTGCACCCCCAAATCGGGCACACGTGGGAGGGGGGCACCCTGATAGAGCACCCATGGGGCAGCCCCAAAGCAGGACCTATGGGGGGCCCCCGAAATCAGCACCCATAGGGAGGGCCTTAATTCAGTACCCATGGGGGGCCCCCTGACCCCACCCAGCACCCATGGGGCACCCCAAAACCA
>NW_010212454.1:0-227 GCF_000695765.1 Mesitornis unicolor
CAACTGAGCGATTCTGTGATTCTGTGTGATATTGTGTGACAAAATCCATTTAATAACGCAGCGTGGCAATGTGTAACAGCACGGCCCTGTGATGCTGTAACATTTCCTACCCAGTCACATTCCAGTCCACTACAGGGTGGAAGAGCCACGCTGTCGGAGTTGACGCTACCCGGCCCTCAGCGCCTACGGCCGCCCTTGGCCCTCCCCGCTGCCCCGCCCTCGCGTTT
>NW_010212455.1:0-227 GCF_000695765.1 Mesitornis unicolor
TGCCCATGGCAGAGGGATTGGACTAGATGATATTTAAGGTCTCTTCTAACCCAAACCGTTCTCTGATTCTATGAATTTCTGAGCTCTGGTCAGCCTCAACTGCTTAGAGAGCTGAATCTTAGCAATGGAGTTGTGTGTGTGTGTCTCACCTGGTTTCACAGAGGTCACTCCTTCTCCAATGCTTTCCACAATTCCAGCTCCTTCATGGCCTGGGATGACTGGGAAAT
>NW_010212456.1:0-227 GCF_000695765.1 Mesitornis unicolor
TACCAAAACCTTGCCATGAAAACCCAATACATAAAGACATCCACTTTATCAGAGCACTTACCTGTATGCATAATGCTCAGAATGAGTATTGAGTATTGATGTGCATACTGACATCCAATTGATGTCAGCAAGACAACCTACATGCTATTAGTCAGGCATGTTTCAGTCCTTTGCAGGATTAGGTCATAAGTCCAAAGGACACCATTAAAAGATTAATGAAAGGCATC
>NW_010212457.1:0-227 GCF_000695765.1 Mesitornis unicolor
CTACTGCTCCCCAAATACCAAAATCTTTTTAGGAGCCAGCTGTCAAATCATTCTTCATATGTTACATTTGTGACAGGAGAAGCATTAGAAAGAATTGGGTGCACCAACTGCAACGAGGAAAGTTCAAGCTCTTCATGCAAACATGAACCAAGTTATTTTTATAAGACTGTTTTGTGTTTTTCATGGGAAACTTGACATTTGAATTTAAAAGGGTTCCTTCTCACTTA
>NW_010212458.1:0-227 GCF_000695765.1 Mesitornis unicolor
ACCATGTCAAGCAACAGAAAAAGACATCACACAATTGAAGAACTGATATCTTACCACACACTTATTAACAGAGGAGAAACAATACATGAAACACGCCTGAACAAAAGCACCTACATCTGACATGCATTACCTTCCTGCCTATATACTTTATTCTTGTCACTACCTTGTTGTAAAGACAACCAACCAAGCAGGTGGCTTTGTTATGCAAATAGTGCCTGAAGAATATT
>NW_010212459.1:0-227 GCF_000695765.1 Mesitornis unicolor
TGTCTGGTCTGACTAAGGAACTCTATGCCTTCTGGCACACTTCCTTAAATTTCTGCCACTGGACTGGACCATTCTTGATCTTGGAGCATTGGTTTCTAGAATGTCAACCAGCTATGTTGGACCCTTTGCCTTCCACAAGAGTTTCCCACAGGATCCTGAACAAGGCAAAATCTGTTTTTCTGAAGTCCATGAGTTCTAATTCTGCTGTTTGCCTTTCTCATTCCTCT
>NW_010212460.1:0-227 GCF_000695765.1 Mesitornis unicolor
TGACAGCAGCGGAGCAGCGCTCCGGAGGAGCAACAATTTTGCTGACTGCATAAAAGATGAGGCTGGGCAGCCGCGAGATCTCATCAAGCTTTGACCTTCACTCAGCCTGGCTGCACTGTGTTCTGTTCCATTTAGCAGCGCTCTTGAAGAGCAAAGAGGCAGACAGCATTTCTATAGATCCACTTACACTCTCGACCAGAAACAAACCAAGGAAGGCAAACTGTAAG
>NW_010212461.1:0-227 GCF_000695765.1 Mesitornis unicolor
AACTGTACACTGTATGCTTAGAAACTCTGAATTTCCCACTATATGTAGAAGAAGTCCCTCTATCAGCCAGAAGAAATAAAAAAAATCGAAAAGTACCAAATAATGGAAGAAAATACACACAAAGCTCAGCACTTGTGCCAATAATCTCCAAAATTGTCAACTTATGTAGCTAAACTTCCAGTATCAGACAGGAAAACCAAAAAAGGTGAAAAAGTGCCTTTTTTAAA
>NW_010212462.1:0-227 GCF_000695765.1 Mesitornis unicolor
TTTCTGCCTCGTGAGAATTGATCTTCTTGTGATTCCACCTCAAATATACCTGTCAGGGGTCTGTGTCCACCAATATGCCTTAATTCCCCTGTGAAGATCAGTTTCACGAACTCAGTTAAACAGAGGCCAGACCATTTCTAAAGCTCATTACCTGCACTTTCCTCCCCAAACAGATTATGGCCTCAGGCATCTGTCGCACAGATGACCACCTTTTGGAAGGTGGCTTT
>NW_010212463.1:0-227 GCF_000695765.1 Mesitornis unicolor
TGGATTTGTGCTGGAAACAGTGTGGATAACATAAGGATGTTTTCACTACTGCTGAGCAGCGCTTGCACTGCTTCAGAGGCTTTTCTGCTTCTCACATCACCTCGTCAGTGAGCAGGCTGAGGGTGCACAAAACGTTGGGAGGGGGACATAGCTGGGACAGCTGACCCCAACCTACCAAAGGGATATCCCGTACCACATGACATCATGCTCAGTGTATAAAGCTGGGG
>NW_010212464.1:0-227 GCF_000695765.1 Mesitornis unicolor
GTCTCTTCTAAGTGGCAGTACTTTCTGAAACTAACAGAATCTTTTTCCAGATAGTGTCCATTCAAGCTGATAGTGCTTGATATCTCCAAGGGCTTTAGCCACATCGCTCTAGTTACAGAAAGCAAAGATGAGGACTAGAAGAAAGAAAATCCACCTAGTGAAGTTCAGGTTCAAGACCATCTAAAGAATCTGAAGATGCACAAGTCCATGGGACCTGACAAGATCCA
>NW_010212465.1:0-227 GCF_000695765.1 Mesitornis unicolor
GAAACCAAAACTTTTATTTCATCCAAATCCATAGATATTTTGAACCAGACCACTCATGATAGTGCTAAGGATGCACATGCTGCCAATAAAAGCCACAAACATTTTGAGGTGTATTACTGCACCATTGGGTGCATCAGGTTTTTGTCCTAGTGTGTCACAGAGGTGCTCTGAATTGCCAAATGGGAGACATGGAAGTTTTAAGTAAAGATCCAGAAATGAAGAAAAAC
>NW_010212466.1:0-227 GCF_000695765.1 Mesitornis unicolor
CAGGTCTCTTCTTTCTGAAAACCATATTTATTTGGCATGAATGAAGCTGGGGAAGCCAGGGGACTGTGAGAGGTGCTGAGTCTGAGGTCCCAACTGTTACAAAAAGCAATGAAGGGAAGTGTGATTTTAGGAACATGGACACTGGTAAAATCTCCATTGGTGGATAGGCCAGCAGCAATAGGGAATACAGGAAAACTATCTTTTCAGTGGTTGGAAATCCCTGCAGT
>NW_010212467.1:0-226 GCF_000695765.1 Mesitornis unicolor
CCACCCCATGGGGACCCCTGCACTCACTGCTCCTGCATCACCCGGCACTGGGGGGCATTGGGTCAAGGACCTGACCCCCCCCGCACCCCAAAACCCACCCCTGCACCCCCAAACCCACCCTGGGGGAACAGAGAGCACAGAGGGACCCAGGGGGGACATCCCCCCACCCCAAAACCCAGCCCAGGGTGGACACAGGGGGACCCCTCACCCTCTCTGCACCCCAAAA
>NW_010212468.1:0-227 GCF_000695765.1 Mesitornis unicolor
TCCATATCAGCTTTATTTGACAGTTTAACTGCAATAGTACAACTTTTCTAATTTCCGAAGTGCGGTCATGAAGAATTTTGCCTAAGGACTTTAATAAGGATAGAAGGGCACAGTTCTGTACACTGTTATTATCTCATAAATCTTCTGTTTCTTGACAAGTACCAAGTTACACATATCTAAACTATCATTTAAGTTGTCACAAGCCTTTGTTATGAAATTATGCAGTC
>NW_010212469.1:0-227 GCF_000695765.1 Mesitornis unicolor
TAATTGTGAGGACAGAGCTCCCCTGGCCAGAGGAGGGATGGTTGTCCCTGCAGCATCTCTGATAAGCTGTGTTTGCCCAGGGCCCATGGCACAATGAACCCATTCAGTAACTTTGGTGATTCATGAGAGTGCCCAGACTGGGGGAGTCTGGGGAGGATTAAAGCATCCTGGACACCTGGGCTCCCTCCAGGCAGACCCCACAGAGAAGGGCAGTGCTGGGGACTGGG
>NW_010212470.1:0-227 GCF_000695765.1 Mesitornis unicolor
AGACATATGTTATATACTAATAACTAATAAAGAAAACGGGATGATAATAATCCTTGATGCATTTGGGGGCCCTGCTTTAGGTTCCTGCTTTGGGGGCTGCTTTAAGGGCCCTGCTGCTTTGTGGCCCTGCTCTGTGGGACTCCTTTAGTGCCTTGCTTGCTTTGGGGTCCGGCTGTTTTAGGTCCAGCTCTTTTGAGGGAGCTGCTTTGGGGTCTGCTCCTTCCTTC
>NW_010212471.1:0-227 GCF_000695765.1 Mesitornis unicolor
ACTTAAACTGGCAAATGAAGATTAACAGCTTAATCGGAACAATGCTGATAGCCCGTTCTTAATTTCTGTCATGCTGGTCTCTTACTTCTATGACTGTCCTTGAGATAATTGCAAGGATATCTAAAATACAGTCAAACTCTAACTCAGGTCTATGCACACCTGATGGATGTAGCTTTGAAATGGAGTATCACTGCACCAAGTTACATCTGATCACATACTAGTTAAAC
>NW_010212472.1:0-227 GCF_000695765.1 Mesitornis unicolor
GTGGGGGGGACATGGAAAGGCACGGACACACGTGTGTGTGGGTGGCATGGACACGTAGGACCACGGACACGCATGTGGGGGGACACGGAAAGACACGGACACGGGTGTGGGGGACATGGAAAGACACGGACACGCGTGTGTGTGGACACGCAAAGCCCTGGACACGCGTGTGTGTGGGTGACATGGACACGTAGAACCACGGACATGTGTGTGGGGGGACACGTAAA
>NW_010212473.1:0-227 GCF_000695765.1 Mesitornis unicolor
TCCCCTCCTGCTCCTGCCGCATCCGCCAGCGCTCGGTCTCATCGGGCTCATGGCCGCCGGGGACCACGTAGTCGTCGGGGCGGTCGGCGCTGCACATCTCGCAGCCCGGCCGCGTGGGCTTGTTGATGAAGGTGCATTTCGGGCACGACCAGCCCGCCTGTGGGGTGTAGGCATGGGCAATGGCATTTTGGGGGAGCGCTCACTCTTCCCAGCGCCCCCAGACTGGG
>NW_010212474.1:0-227 GCF_000695765.1 Mesitornis unicolor
CCGTCGCCAGGGGCGGGTGAGGCCGCTCCCCTCGCGCCGGTCTCAGAGGGCCCCACAGGCACCGCAGCATCGCATCGCCGCAGCCTGGAAACGGCACGCGCAGCGCCGGAGAGAACCCGTGCGTGCGCGGAGTCACAGCTGCAGTATCGAGCTTTGGCCACCGCGTGGCAGCACGAGCATTGCAGGACCCACCTCACTGCTCGAGCGCGGCGCCGGAGCTGCAGTAC
>NW_010212475.1:0-226 GCF_000695765.1 Mesitornis unicolor
TAACTGGTTCACGGAGCATTAAATACTGGACTGTCCTTAGCTCTGCCATACAAAATCCAGGACTGTTTTTCCAAAAGCAGTTAAAATACTTTTAGTGTCAACTCCATAATTTTGCTCAGCATATTGGTAGTATTTGAATTAGGTTGTTACTGCTTTTGTTGGTCATTTTAGGGGTCTGTCTTCAGACTGACTACAAGATAGGTGGGTGCTGGTCTCTTCTCCCAGG
>NW_010212476.1:0-227 GCF_000695765.1 Mesitornis unicolor
CCAGCTCCCTCAGCCGCTCCTCACAAGAGCTGTGCTGCAGACCCTTCCCAGGCTCGTTGCCCATCTCTGGACATGCTGGACCCCCTCTGTGTCTGTCTTGCAGTGAGAGGCCCCAGACTGCACACAGTATCTGAGGTGTGGCGTCACCAGTGTCCAGCAGAGGGGGACGATTGCTTCCCCAGTCCTGCTGGCCACGCTGTTTGTGACAGAAGCCAGGATGGTGTTGG
>NW_010212477.1:0-227 GCF_000695765.1 Mesitornis unicolor
AATCTACTTATTTACTGGGGAAATTCTGTGTCTTAAGCAGTAAAAATAAGATCTGTAGTTCCAGACACATTATTAACAGAATCACCTGCTTATAATAACCTTACTCAGATTTCAGAACAGTTACATGATATTGACCGTGCACATGGAGAATCATTAATAAAGACATGTAATTGATCCTTGGGTTTAGTTTTTTTTATTAGTAGAATACTTTAGTTTTGTTTTGAAAA
>NW_010212478.1:0-227 GCF_000695765.1 Mesitornis unicolor
GCTGTTTGAGCTGTAATTCATCACTAAGCCGGTTTTTCATTATCTGTAGTTCATTAACGTTTTTCCTTAGGGATTTCTCCTCAGATCGCATTCTACACACCTGTAACAATGCATAAAGTCAGCAAGCAAAGCTGACATTTAGTTATAAGCCTTTGAAAAATCCCTGTAAATTACCAAATATTTTAAGGAAGAGTCAAATTTTTGCAAGAATTTAGCTAAATTTCAGG
>NW_010212479.1:0-227 GCF_000695765.1 Mesitornis unicolor
TTTCTCCCCAAATTTGGTGCCTTTCCCCCCACTTTTGGTGGCTTTTTCCCAAGATTTGGTGAGTTTTTCCAAGATTTGGTGCTTTTTTCCAAGATTTGGTGCTTTTTTCCCCCAGATTTGGTGCTTTTCCCCCAAAATGTGGTGGTTTTATCTCTGGCTTTGGTGGCTTTTCCCCAGTGCTGGTGGGTTTTGCCTCAGATTTTGTGGTTTTCCCCCTAAATTTGGTG
>NW_010212480.1:0-227 GCF_000695765.1 Mesitornis unicolor
CTCGTTATCAACTCTTAACGGTCATCGTTAATTGCGCCACGTGTGCCACCACCAATCAACAGCACCACACGCCGGGTCGTTAATTACCAATCACCTCAGGCTAAATCAACCCCACCACACGCTTAATTGTTTGCTAATTGCGTCCTGCACTTAATCATTGATGAATCGATCACCTGACCCAGCTATCGACTGGGCCACGCGATTAATCATTGACCACTAATTGCGCC
>NW_010212481.1:0-227 GCF_000695765.1 Mesitornis unicolor
TCATCTAGTGCAACTGCCTGACCACTTCAGATCTGAGCAAAAGTTAAAGCAAATTATTAAGGCGTCACTGTCCACATGCCGCTTAAACACTGACATGCACATGGCAAAGAGCAACTCTCTCTGGAAAAAACTGTTGCCTTATGTGCAGTCCTGCTTGGAAGAATTCGAACATGTCTTATCACTGCATTCAAGTGTAAAGAGATCAGCACCTCCCTCTCCACTTCCCT
>NW_010212482.1:0-227 GCF_000695765.1 Mesitornis unicolor
CACCATCCTCATACAGCTCCTTTCCAGGCTCAACATCAGTCCCAACTCTTCTATGCCCTCCCTTCCCTAAGCAGCACAAGGAGATGGGGAATGGGGTAGTGGTCAGTTCATAACGCTTCATCTCTGCTGCTCCTTCCTCCTCACGCTCTTCACCTGCTCCAGTATGGGATCTCTTCAACAAGATACTGCCCTCCATGAACTCCTCCAGTGTGAGTCCTTCCCACAGG
>NW_010212483.1:0-227 GCF_000695765.1 Mesitornis unicolor
ATTACTCTTCCAAAAGCTGAATTTTGTAGTCTCTGATGCTGGAAATACGTGGGGGAACAGGCTGTAAATTCACTGATTTCTTGGTGGCATACTTGAATGTTACAGTCTTAAGATTTTTAAACCAGGTATGTTTTATTTGGCTGTTGGAATTCTCTATTATAGTATTTTTTTATTCCCTGAATAACATCAACAACAGCAAGACCATTAGAATTTGAAGTAAAATAGCA
>NW_010212484.1:0-227 GCF_000695765.1 Mesitornis unicolor
ACAAAGAAACCTCCTTTGTCAAAATGTTTGGTGGTTTTGTGATCGGCAGAACTGGTGCAGTCCAGTTTCCTGCAGATTCATGCCTCAGTGTCGATTGCCTGGTGTCTGGCAGAGAGTAGACACCCTCAGTGAGAGAGGCTTGTAGGATCGCCCTGCTTTACCTTGCTGCCAGTTTTCATTATTCCTGCAGGGGTTTAATTAGCTCTTGGACCTTTATCCCTCTGTTT
>NW_010212485.1:0-227 GCF_000695765.1 Mesitornis unicolor
CACTCACAGATATTTCCTCAGGTCCAAGAAATTGTGGGGAGGGAAGGAGGGGAGGAGAGCAAGATCAGCTCATGGGGCATGGCAGAGCACAGTCACCACCAGATGAAGGCATTCCCAATCTTGTAAAATGAGACATGGATGCAAAGGATGGATTGTGCAGGATCCTTTCTTCCTGGCGTATTCCCAGGGCAATTCTCTTCCTCAATCACCATCTGCAGATATCAACT
>NW_010212486.1:0-227 GCF_000695765.1 Mesitornis unicolor
ACCCAAAATTTCCAGTTTCAGACCCAAAATCAAAATTTTAGCTCCAAAATTGAAATTTTTAGACCTCAACCTGGGATTTCTTGCCCAAAATTGGGATTTTTAGACCCAAAATCACCATTTTTAGACCTAAAATTGGGATTTTTTGACCCAGAATTGGGATTTTTAAGCCCAAAATTTCCAATTTCAGACTCAAAATTAAAATTTTAGCTCCAAAATTGAAAATTTTT
>NW_010212487.1:0-227 GCF_000695765.1 Mesitornis unicolor
TTAAAGGTCTTTTCCAACCAAACGATTCTACGATATCCTTTGTAGTCCAGTTCTCAGAGAATCCAGTGTTTTGGTTCATCCGCCATATAAAAAAATAAACAATGCGTAAGAATATAAGAATCACATTACAGAAGAGCTATAGTATACAAGAAACAGAGTATTAAAAAAATGCCTTAGTGGTTCTGCTCATCCCTCTAGTATCCTCCTTAATGAAATATGTGTATGGC
>NW_010212488.1:0-227 GCF_000695765.1 Mesitornis unicolor
TCCTCACTTGAGCCCTGACTTAAATTAATTTAGTCTACATTGCTTCTCTTTTTCCATCATTTTACCTCAGTTGTAGAGGCATCTGTCTTACTCAATTGTATCATGGAGTTGCAGGGTAATTCATATATCATTCTTTAATTGGCAAGTAGGAAGACACCTGTTTGTTTTCTGTCTACAGTGTTTTTGGGTAAATGTTCTTTGGGTTCAGGAAGGGCAGGTCCTGCCTG
>NW_010212489.1:0-227 GCF_000695765.1 Mesitornis unicolor
TACGAGAGTTATAGTCAATATGTCAGCTGAACATGAACCTCTGACCACCGAAGTAAGAAGTGCCGTAGCTACCTGCCTCCTGTGAGTGCAACACGGATACGTTGTTCCTTATTTAATTTTTTTCTTTACATAGACAAAGATCAGCACTCCTCATCAACACCACTCCCGGAAAACACAAGGGAAAAGAGGACGGAGGCTCAGAAAGGCTCAAGGAGAACAGCGAGGGA
>NW_010212490.1:0-227 GCF_000695765.1 Mesitornis unicolor
CGCTACCAGCTCCTCAAGGCCATCAAGCCCATGGTGGAGAAAGGCCTGGCCTCTGTCAGCGACCAGGGTCAGAGCGGTGCTGACACCAACACCGACACATCCTCGGATGACAAGGACACCATGGATGCCCAGCTGGAGGAGCGCCTGTCCCACCACCTGGCTGGTTTGCAGCAGGTCCTCACCCACCTCACCAGAGACACCAACGCCCTGACACGGAGGTACAGCCA
>NW_010212491.1:0-227 GCF_000695765.1 Mesitornis unicolor
TATTTTATTATTATTATTATTATTTTTGGTGGTTTTTTGTTGTTTTTTTTTTTCCTCTGAATACAAATTTTAAAAGGAAAAACAAAAAAAAAAAGATAAAATGAGAAGCGATGCAGATTTGCACCTGAAAGGGGCGGTTATATATACCCCAAAAAAAACAACCTCCCTGTCCTCACCTTCCTCCTCCTCCTCCTCATCCCCACCTTCCTCCCCTCCATGTCCAACCC
>NW_010212492.1:0-227 GCF_000695765.1 Mesitornis unicolor
GTATTCAAGAAGTGATCTGCAAACAATGCCTTGGATTTGAAGAGACTGGTTGCATTTCAGCTGCTTTCTCTTGCAAAAGATTTTATCTATTTTCTCTGCAATAAGACTAAGCAGGCACTTAGCAAAGCAATGTACATGCTATAGTTGGGATCAGAATATTCTCTAACTGGAAGAGTATGTAGCAAACCTGCAACAACAAACCAGCCTCATAGCATTAGTTCAGTAAT
>NW_010212493.1:0-227 GCF_000695765.1 Mesitornis unicolor
CAACCCTTCAGTGCTTCAGAGTAGTGATTTAGTAAGAAGGACACAGAGAAATGTCAGTTATTCAAAGATGGGATTTTCCTTGCAGAGATGCCAAAAAACTTTGATGAAGATGATAAAATACTTTTTCTTTTCCTCTGTTATGTTTCTCTTGCTATAAAAGACAGAGAACCCATCAATCTGAACGGTTCTGAAAACAAAAGGAAGAGCCACATTACTAAAGACCACTC
>NW_010212494.1:0-227 GCF_000695765.1 Mesitornis unicolor
AAGTCCCCCAAGTCCATGTCCCTGTGTCCCTGTTCCTCTGTGTCCCACTCATGTCCCTCCATGTTCCCATGTTCCTCTGTCCCCCCATGTCCCTCCAAGTGTCCGCCCATGTCCATGTCCTCCTACGTCCCCATGTCCCTCTCAGTGTCCCCAGTGTCCCTCTAAGTGTCCCCCCTTGTCATCCCTGTCCCTTTAAGTCACCCCATGTCCCTGGGTCCCTGTCCCCC
>NW_010212495.1:0-227 GCF_000695765.1 Mesitornis unicolor
AGCCCTGCTCCTGGGCAGAGCTGTCTCTCTGTAGCGCTGCCCACTTGCCATCAGCTCCCTGCATCCCAGGAGCTCAGCCCACCTCAGCATCAGAGGACTGGCCCAAGGCAGACCTTTCCCTGCCCCCTCTGGGCTCTGTTCATTCATCCCTGGGGCTCCAGGGAAACTTGCTATGAAACAGGCTGAAGCAATCTCTGATGTTCCTTTCATCACTATAGGAGAGAGAT
>NW_010212496.1:0-227 GCF_000695765.1 Mesitornis unicolor
CATCTCTTTTCTGAGGTTTTCCAAAGGCAAGGAAATCTTTTTTACCCCAAGGGAAAGACTGGGAGGAGATTTCCCAGGGAGATCTTGTGGCAGTTGCAGGCAGGGACCTGCAGGATGCCCATCCCCAGTGACATCCATCCCAGCGCTGCATCCCCTGTATCACCCATCCAGCCGAAAAGTCACCAGGGTTTGCCTCTGAAAGGCAAAATAAAATACAAATATTCCTT
>NW_010212497.1:0-227 GCF_000695765.1 Mesitornis unicolor
TTTCTCCCGTGCACCAGGCAGTGCTCTGAACACCCCTGTTCCTTGATAACTCCAGACACACACATTCAGGCTGTGCAATGGCCAAAGCCATCCAAACATCCAACACTCATGGCCTAAACCATCCAATATCCATAGACAAAACCATCCAATTGTCCAATACCCATGGCCTCAACCATCCAACACCCATGGCCTAAACCATCCAACTGTCCAACACCCATGGCCAAAGC
>NW_010212498.1:0-227 GCF_000695765.1 Mesitornis unicolor
GCCCAGCCAGGCTCCAATTATTACCATTCACCATGGCATCCTGCAGACAGAGAGGCTCAAGTGTAAAAAATGTTCATGAAGTCTTCAGGAAAACTGACCATCAAAATAATAACATTTGGCACTTATCTCAGCAGGAGCAAGGCTAAGTAGCTCTCATGTCCCTGTAAGCTCTCTGTGTTGCAGTATTCAGGTGTCACTCTGCTAATGTCTTCATTTCTGCAGGCATA
>NW_010212499.1:0-227 GCF_000695765.1 Mesitornis unicolor
ATCCATTGCCCTGAGCTGCCTCTGAGGAAGTTTTGGGCATTTTGGCATCTTTTGTTTTGTTAAGTAATGTATATTCTTCTTTGCTGCTCTGAATAGCATGCATTTATTGCCCCTAAAAAATTTTATTTAAAAATAGGAACCATGTGCATGCCTGCAAGATTGCCGTGGAGTTATGCTGAGGAAAATGTTGTATTCGGGCACCTATAGCTGCTCTTTCTTTAAGCACC
>NW_010212500.1:0-227 GCF_000695765.1 Mesitornis unicolor
CCAATCCCTAACGTTCTGTGGTTCTGTGTGGCTCTGTGGTAGCAATAGCTTTACACAGTTGAGTTCAACCAATTCAGGCTTCCGAGTAATTCGAGGATTAAAAAAAAACCACCACCAAAACCAAACCAAAAACCCACCAAGAATTGATTAATAAGAAAACCAGTGCCAAGAAATTAAGGAGCTTGAAAGGATCACCTTCACAATCCGTGACCCTGAAGCGGACGAGC
>NW_010212501.1:0-227 GCF_000695765.1 Mesitornis unicolor
TTTGGGGATCCAGGCTCAATCATTATCAATCAGAAAAACGCAGTTTAAAATCTCTATTGCTGCTTCTATTACAGTGTATGGGCAAACTTCTTAAAGATCATGTTATGTATTTGCTTGGGTATCAGATACTAGAAAAAAGAAATCTGCTGCTACAAGGTGACTGAACCCATAGGTGAGCAAGGCAGATGTTTGGTTGTGAAATGTCCAATAATTACTGAAATTTCTGT
>NW_010212502.1:0-227 GCF_000695765.1 Mesitornis unicolor
GCTGCTCAGGGAATATTTGATATTGCTGAGCAAGTCAACCCCCCACAAGCTTTCCCTGTAATGTATCAGTTGAATGCCGCTAACCAAAGACAAGGAACCTGGGAGGCCTTTGATTGGAAAATATTAAGTCAGTTACGTAGTACAGTAAATGAATCAGGTCTCCACAGTGAGCCCACTAGGCAAATGTTAAATTATATCTGGAGTAGTGATATATTGTGCCCCGAAGA
>NW_010212503.1:0-227 GCF_000695765.1 Mesitornis unicolor
TGGGTAAGGAGAAGTCTTCACCACATGCGCCTATGCCCTTCTGTCCCTGCTTCATTTTTTTCTGAAGCATTGCAATGTTCTGCCATGTTTCTCCATCTGTCCATGGTGCTCCTTCTCTCTGGGTTTGTGGTGGAGATGTGAATGAGTTTTTGTTCTGACTGAATTTGGAGTTCCTGTCTCAGAGGTATGTCCATTGAAATTAGGTGCTCAAGCTTCATTTTAAGCTG
>NW_010212504.1:0-227 GCF_000695765.1 Mesitornis unicolor
ATCCATTGCCCTGAGCTGCCTCTGAGGAAGTCTTGGGCATTTTGGCATCTTTTATTTTGTTAAGTAATGTATGTTCTTCTTTGCTGCTCTGAATAGCGTGCATTTATTGCCCCTAAAAAAATTTATTTAAAAATAGGAACCATGTGCATCTCTGCAAGATTGCTATGGAGTTATGCTGAGGAAAATATTGTATTCAGGCACCTATAGCTGCTCTTTCTTTAAGCACC
>NW_010212505.1:0-227 GCF_000695765.1 Mesitornis unicolor
TGAAGAGGACAGAGAGCCCCTTGAAGAGCACACAACATCACTGGCCGTGATGGAAGTCCAGGAGTTGTCCCTGCGCTCAGAAGTCTCCGAGCTGAGGCTGTGTGAAGAGGAGGAGACAAAGGCTGAGGCCTGCACTCCTGAGCACCCTGGGGCTCTCCCTCCTGTGGCAGAGGAGGTGGCAGGCTGTGTCATTGCTGCGGAGTCCCACCCACTGTGTGCATGAAGCC
>NW_010212506.1:0-227 GCF_000695765.1 Mesitornis unicolor
GAGATTGGCATCTTCTTCACAGCTTCTGGCATGGATGAGGTATGTAAGCCATACTGGAGTAACAGGCAGAGTCCAGCCGTTGTGTCTTGGTTATTGGCTAGGTGCGATACATGGTGTTGCTGGTTCCAAGCATTTCAAACTTGCCCCTGTGTTTAAACCAGATTCCTTTCTCAGCTTAATCCCTATTATTTCCCCTCTTCTTTTTGTTTTCCTTTCTGCTGTTTACT
>NW_010212507.1:0-227 GCF_000695765.1 Mesitornis unicolor
GGGGTTGTGGGGTGCAGTGGTTGCAGGGGGTTACACAATCGCTGGGTGTTGGGGTGCACGGGGAAGGGGGTGCACTGCCACTGGGTGTTGGGGTGCTGGGGTGCTCTGGGTGCGGGGTGTGCTGGAATTAGGGTGCTGGGGTTCGTGGGGTACAGAGGTGCTTTAGTGGTGGGTGCTGGAGTGCGCTGGGTGCTGAGGTGCATGAGTTACTGGGGTGCACTGGCAGT
>NW_010212508.1:0-227 GCF_000695765.1 Mesitornis unicolor
GGGTCATTTGGGGGCATTTGGGGTCATTGGGATGGGGTCAATGGGGACATGGGGATCACTGGGGGTCACTGGGGATGTGGGGGAACATTGGGGTCATTGGGGATCATCGGGGTCATTTGGGGTCATTGGGGTCATTTAGGATCATTGGGGACATTGGGGCACACTGGGAATGTAGGGGATCATGTGGGGTCATTTAGGGTCATTTGGGGTCATTGGGGACACTGGGG
>NW_010212509.1:0-226 GCF_000695765.1 Mesitornis unicolor
AAGTTATACTCAGCTCACAAACAGCAGTCAATAACTGTACGCCAACGAAAACTTGACGGGAGTCAAGTAAGCCTCAGGAACTGATACGGGCCACCATCACGAAGGAGAAGGGAAAGGATCTAAGGGGTGAAGACGAAGGAGGAAGGGCTGAAGGAGTCATCCCCTGCAAGCTCCCTTATTTATAGTGAATATGAGGTTTATGGGACAGAATACATCTTTATTGGTC
>NW_010212510.1:0-227 GCF_000695765.1 Mesitornis unicolor
TATTTCGTAAGAACAAGAAATGAGTCTAAGGCCCCACCTAATCCAGACAGGTGATGTCACTGGATGTGGTAATCTCAGGCCATCATCTACCATCCATCTCATAATTCAATTACCATGCCTATTACTTTGTCAACTACAGTTATGGAATGTGTATCAACACTTACTTGGAAAACAGAATCTATATGTGATTCACAGCTGGAGTGCAGAAAATGGGGTGCAGGGTGGAT
>NW_010212511.1:0-227 GCF_000695765.1 Mesitornis unicolor
CACAACAAGTGGAATGAATGCCTTCACAGGGATTCTTGACCCAGGAATACCAACATGTGTCAATTTCTTCAAAAAAGACTGTCTCTGTCAACTGAAAGTCCATTAGACTTGCCCACCACAGCTACCGTGAGCTTTTATAGAGCTAGAGCCTACAAATGAGATGCTTCAGTCAGTCACAGGGGCACAAGATTACTTATGCCAGATGTTGACATGTGCCACTTCTTTCT
>NW_010212512.1:0-228 GCF_000695765.1 Mesitornis unicolor
ACATCAAGAGGAACAATATCCAAATCTCCTAATTCCAAACAATCCAATTTTGCAAGCCTGGAGCCAAATGAAAATCAAGACTACAGCAGAGAGGGGCTGCTGTTTGGAAAAAAAAATAAATAAAAAAGAAAAACTGCTTTGAGGAGATAACTGCTCCAAATCTACTCCCCAAAGAAGGAGGCTCTTATTAAGGGTTTCTTCTCGAGATGGCTGCCTAAAGGCTTCTTC
>NW_010212513.1:0-227 GCF_000695765.1 Mesitornis unicolor
CTAGCTCTGATGCCTCTGGCTGCCAGGGCAGGTGAAAGGTTTTTACGAAGTTCCTACAGAATTGAGTATAATGGCATCAACCTGCCAGCCCCCAGAGCCTGTGTGTCAGTGCTGTGATGGCCTCCCCTGGCTCCGCAGTGGGGAGCTCTTTACTCCTTGAGCTAAGGTCACTTGAATGGCCAGCTGTGCCTCTCTGGTGTGGCAAAGAGCAGGATAAGCATTTTTTT
>NW_010212514.1:0-228 GCF_000695765.1 Mesitornis unicolor
GCATATGGTTAAGGCCGGTTCCTCCTTTCATTCACCATCCTGTCCCCATTCATATCCCTTCTAATTTAAAAGCAGCGAGTTTATGCTAGACACTTAAACTGCTTTCCCACATAAATATGTCCACAAAGAAAGATATTCAGATGAATCTAGCAAACAGGAGGCTAACCCGCCTCGGCAAGCGCTGCCTCAGAGCACCAGCAGCGCAGCACCCTCGCCGTAGCAGCCCCC
>NW_010212515.1:0-227 GCF_000695765.1 Mesitornis unicolor
TTTCTCATTACATAACACAACTTTACTATTCCAACTAGAAGCAAAGCATAGGCCTAAGATAGCAGGTTCTTAGGATCTGATTTTTGACTGATGGAAGATTTTGGAAGTCAATGCTTTGTATGCATTTAAACAACTGGTGCATTTACACCAAAGCATAAGACTATACATCAGATCAGCTTTGATTCACTATTTGTCTCCTAGTTTGTGGAATTGTCCTGCAGGATCCT
>NW_010212516.1:0-227 GCF_000695765.1 Mesitornis unicolor
TGGAACAGAACGGCTTTCTCTCAGCTTGACTCAGATCTTTCCCAGGCTTCAGTTAAGAGTAATCAATCACTGCTTTTCAATGCGACAGTACCTGCCAGAAAGGGGAATAGTACCGTCACACTGAAGACACCCTAGTCCTCCTTCTCTTTTTTATCTGCGCATTTTGTTCAGACCGCATCAGGGAGAACACAGAAACAAGAGCAGAATAGCACTTGCTTCATATTGCA
>NW_010212517.1:0-227 GCF_000695765.1 Mesitornis unicolor
CTTCAAAAAGGTTGAATAAGCCTCCCTTTTAAATAAATCGCAATTTTAAGCTTAGCAGCAATTAGAACACAGTATTTCGCAACCGTGCAGGCTTCCTGATCTAAACACCAAGGAGCAACATTTAATATTAGGTCCTGTTTTGACACGCTTCTGTCCAGTTGAGATTTTAAAACCTCATCTTAATCAAACTCCTAACAATAACAGGGTTTATACTCTTATAAGTGAAT
>NW_010212518.1:0-228 GCF_000695765.1 Mesitornis unicolor
CAGGACAAGTGAGACTTGGATGCCCTGGATGTCATTGCTCTAGTTTTCAAAAGTAGGTAGGATAAAAGCTCCTTCTGGAAATACAGAAGGGTTCAGCTTGAATCACAGTGCTATGCAAAGCAAAGATAGGCCACCAAACGACCAGGTCTCCTGATTTTTAAATGCCTGCCAGTAGCCAGCTGCGGAGAAACATCAACAGGCTGCAAGGCAAGGTGCCGCAGAAGCTGG
>NW_010212519.1:0-228 GCF_000695765.1 Mesitornis unicolor
TATTTTCTCCCAGATTTCATCATTTTCCCCAAAATTTTATTATTTTCCCTCAAAATTTCATCATTTTCCCCAATAATTCCATCATTTTCCCCCAAATTTCATTATTGCCCTCACAATTTCATTATTTCCCCCCCAAATTTTATCATTATTGCCCCCAAATTTTATGATTTCCCTCAAAATTTCATTATTTTCACCCCAAATTTTATTATTTTCCCCCAAACTTTCAAT
>NW_010212520.1:0-228 GCF_000695765.1 Mesitornis unicolor
TCTCTGCCTCTCCCTCCTGCTCCTTCTTCCACAGCTGACATGTCAAGAGGGACCCCTTTACTGTCCTATCCCTGAAGCCTAAACCCCCACAATATTGGCTGAGTATAACCGTGTATTTCATATTATAACTGCTATTAATATAACGTCACTATAAGAATAACTATTATTAATAATAGAATTATTATATTCTTTAATACATATGTCTCTATATAATATATAAAATACATT
>NW_010212521.1:0-227 GCF_000695765.1 Mesitornis unicolor
AAATGCACGTTTTAAATTTACATAATGTACAAAAGTGTAATGAACAGCTTCTTCCTTCTTGTTAACCTGTTCTTCTGAAACAATATTAAAGACATTCATTGCCAGGGGAAACAAACTAAGCGTTATTATGTAGATCCTTGCAAGTCTGTCATTTGAAGACTGTCGAAATACAAGTTCATATACAGGTAACTGATGCTCATTTCTCCTTCTGTACGTAGCTCTGACAA
>NW_010212522.1:0-226 GCF_000695765.1 Mesitornis unicolor
TGGGGGTGGGAGCAGGACCCCAGGTGCAGGGTGGCATGGGGACCCCAGGGACATGGGGATGGGAGGAGGACCCAAGGGGCTGGGTGGCAGGGGGACCCCAGGGACACAGGGGTGGGAGGAGGACCCCAGGGCAGGGTGCTGGAGCCCCAGACACACCAGGAAGATGAAGGCCGGGTATCCGATGAGCGCGATGGCTGTGGACAGCTTCCTCTTGTTGCCCCCGCTG
>NW_010212523.1:0-228 GCF_000695765.1 Mesitornis unicolor
CAGCCACATCACTCTGTGTGTTACCCCAGAACAGCGGTCAGAGACGTTCACAGCAGAATCCAAAGTCTTTCTGGCAGCTCTAAGCAAGCATGCAGGAATGAAGGACCAGTCACGAGAAGAGCCATGCACCAACTGGAAGCACCCAGTATGTCCATCTAGCCTAAAAATCAAGTCTCACCCAACCCACAGAGGTGCCAACACTACTCTCCAAAGAGATTATCTACTCTT
>NW_010212524.1:0-228 GCF_000695765.1 Mesitornis unicolor
GGAAGGCTTGTTTCCTGAAGGCCTAACAATGATGTTGAGTAAAACTGGGGGAACTGTTTAGGGGAAGACAGAGTTGTAGTAGGTATGATTTGGTGAGGAGCTTCTAGCAGCTCTCCTCTCCTATTTCCCTTGTTTCTGTTATCTGGAGATTTAGATTCACATTTAAGAAAGGATAAATTCAGTTTAAGAACACAGCACTGTCTTTCTCAGGAACCCTAAGTGTTAAAA
>NW_010212525.1:0-228 GCF_000695765.1 Mesitornis unicolor
GGGAAGAAGGATCACTTTTTATCTGCAAACAGGAGTGAAAAATAGACACAGGTTATACACAGCCCAGGAGGGTAAAGCTTCTGAAGCTCCACTCATCCTGTACCTTTCTGCAAATGAGGCAGGTTTCCCTGCACACCTGCTTGGACAGTTAGAATGACTGCATGCAATGCAAGGGAAGATGAGTGTACTGTTGTTCCCTTCCATCAGAAGATAATTATTTTACTGGTG
>NW_010212526.1:0-228 GCF_000695765.1 Mesitornis unicolor
GTTAGAGCGGGGTGTACTGGAATCCACAGGTGCTGCTGGCATCTTCATTTTTTCATTACACTTTGGGTCTGCTTCCTCACACCCGGGATCAGAGTTCTGCTTTGGCATCACATGGTAGTAAGATGGAGCATACTTTGAAGAGCTACAACCTTGCAGGAAAGAACAGATCGCAAAGGATTGTGTCTTGCACTCTTGGTTACAAATACCGAGACAAGTCTTAAAATCCCT
>NW_010212527.1:0-228 GCF_000695765.1 Mesitornis unicolor
TAAGATATCATCCTTTTCCTCACTGTGATCAGTACTAACACCTCCCTACCATCACTATATCACAGTGGTCCCTCCTCTGGCCCTCACCTTCAACTCCTCACCTGTCCCATAGAGGAGTCTCATACAGCTGAGCTGCTCCTTCAGACAGAGGGCAGGCCCTGTTCTTGTCTCCTCTGCCTGTCTCTCCTGAAGGACTGGTATCCATCTGTTGCAGCACTTAGCCAGGCA
>NW_010212528.1:0-227 GCF_000695765.1 Mesitornis unicolor
CTCCTCATATTCTGTGCTCTCTGACAAGGTCTGTGTGGTGTTTCACACAGCGTCCCAGAAGCAAACATCTCCAGTTGCTGGTTCCAGCTCTGGCTCACCAATCTGTTTTTACTCCATGTAGAAGTGAACACAAAACACACCCGTGACTACAAGGCCCATATGATGCGATTCTACCAAAGCAAGATACGTCCAGTACCTTAAAGGCTTTGTTTTTCTCCTCTTTTTCC
>NW_010212529.1:0-228 GCF_000695765.1 Mesitornis unicolor
GCAGCTTTTCAACCATCTGCAGTGAGGTTTGGATAAAGTACTGCACTGCTAGGGCGAGCAACGCACTGACAGCCATGGCCTGCAGAAGAGAGAAAAGGAGTCTCAGTGGGGCTGGGCAGGAGGCAGCTGGCAGTGGGGAGATGCAGTGGTGGGAACCACAGGGACCTGGGCTCAGGTGGGAGCACGGATGAGGGAGCTGGGAAGCACCCATCCCCAGCGGTGGCAACG
>NW_010212530.1:0-228 GCF_000695765.1 Mesitornis unicolor
CATGTCCCCCTGACCCCATGTCCCCATTTCCATGTGTCTCCATGTCCCTGTTTCTGTGTCCCCGTCTCTATTTCCAGGCGTCCTCACGTCCCCGTGCCCCCCAGTCCCCATTTCCATGTGTCCCCATGTCCCCGTGTCCCTGTCACCGTGTGTCCCCGTGTCCGTCTGTGCTCCCAGGACCGCCTCCTGACCCACCCCATGTTCCCGGCTCCCCGAGGCCGGAGAGGG
>NW_010212531.1:0-228 GCF_000695765.1 Mesitornis unicolor
GGGAAGAAGGATCACTTTTTATCTGCAAACAACAGTGAAAAATAGGCACAGGTTGTATACAGCCTGCGAGGATAAAGCTACTGAGGCTTCACTCATCCTGTAGCCTTCTGCAGATGGAGCAGGTTTCCCTGCATGCCTGCTTGGACAGCTAGAGTGACTACATGCAGTGCAAGGGAAGATGAGTGTACTCCTGTTCACTTCCATCAGAAGATAATTATTTTACTGGTG
>NW_010212532.1:0-228 GCF_000695765.1 Mesitornis unicolor
GCTTTTATTATTTTTTAATTTAATTTTAAAAAAAAAAAACAAGTCGTGGATTCATGAAAGGGGATTAAACAACAGCGGAGAAACGTCGAGCACGGCCCCGTGCGTTGTAATTTGAGCTGAGGTGCGAAGCGACGGAAACCTAAGCCTAAAACAAAAACAAAAACAAAACTTAACAAAACAAATGGTAAACAAGAGAAAAAAGTGTTCACGATAGTTGGTCTGTTGTAA
>NW_010212533.1:0-228 GCF_000695765.1 Mesitornis unicolor
TGCTTTAACTTGATTTGTTCATTAATCTTCTCGATTTGTATAACCCAAGGTATCTGTACAAAGGGACACACTGCTTCTTGCTGCTGAAATAGGATTTTACTAGTCTGTTTATTATAGGGTTTACTGTGATAATCCTTTTTATTTTTTTAATAGGTCAGGTCAGATATACAGAACTACTAGGGACACTCTAGTCTGTTACATAAGCACCACCAAAATAATCCAATGAAA
>NW_010212534.1:0-228 GCF_000695765.1 Mesitornis unicolor
CTCCAGCCTCATCTTTGGGCCGGTCAAGGTCGATTCGGGGCTCCTGGCTGTTGCGGAGGCTGAACACCAAGCGGTGGAGCTGTGGGCGAATGGACCCCTTGATACCCTTTGACCTTGACCCATGGATCCCCTCCAAGACCCCTTGGATCCCCATTGACTGGGTAGACCTGAGCTCCCAGATGCCAGGGTCCCCCCCCCCCATCCTCCCCATAGGTTCACCCCCCAGAC
>NW_010212535.1:0-228 GCF_000695765.1 Mesitornis unicolor
TAGTAAGCAAAAAAGTTGTGATATATTTTTCACAGTTTTTCAGCTTACAGAGAAAATTCCATTGATTTTGGAAAATCCTGAAGATATGATTTGGTGAAAATAATTACAAATAAATGCCATCAGTAGCATAGAACATTTTTTCCCAATAGATTCTGTTCAAAGTATTTAAAATGACAGTGTGGGCATTGTATATTCAATTCCGTCTGTGTTTACAGTGTATGGATGTAT
>NW_010212536.1:0-228 GCF_000695765.1 Mesitornis unicolor
GTCAGCAAGCAGCAGTTTCCTTTGCAGTGTGAGGAAGAAGAGCTTCTCTGTGTCCTATCGTCTGCTTTCCTGTGGACCTTTGAGTGATGTACCAGTGATCAAACAGAGCATTGACAGTGAACCAAAATGCTCCCCTAAGCCACAGCCATGCAAGTCGGTGACTTCAGAACTTGTCTTCTCATACAGCTGAGCAACACTATTTTATTTATAGTGCAAAATGCTCCTCAT
>NW_010212537.1:0-228 GCF_000695765.1 Mesitornis unicolor
TTTGGAGAGCGTTCCTTACCTCAAAGCAGAAGTCCTGTCCAAGGATACTGCTGTGAAGTGGTTTGACAAAGACCTGTTCTTGTGATCCAAACTCCAGGGCCTCCACAGTACCGCCTGGGCTCAGTAAAGTCTCATAGGAACGAGACTCCTTCAGCTTTGGCAATCCACGTGACCTGGAGGAGAACAAGGGGGAAAGGAAACATCATTTTTCTGACAGTTACCACAGAG
>NW_010212538.1:0-228 GCF_000695765.1 Mesitornis unicolor
AACCGTGGCTGCTTTTTATGCCTTTATTGATTCAGATTTTTAACCCTTCTCTTTCTCTTCTCTCAAAAGTACTTTCCATTCTTCCCTAGCATTTTCTGAAGTAGATGACTATTTTTAGTAGTTTTGCAGAGTTTGCAGCAATTTTGCAGAGTGAAAGAGGAGTCAGGAGATGCCAGGTTTCATGTGGCACCCTGGGGGTGTGTGAGATCCGTCTCTAATTGTGCAATC
>NW_010212539.1:0-228 GCF_000695765.1 Mesitornis unicolor
GTCATCATGCACACAATACAAAAAGGCAAGGCCCACCATGCTATGGAAGGGCAACAGAACAAAAGCAGCATACACTGAGCAGATGTATAGGCTACAGCACATTACATTTCAGCAGGGTATGTCTCTACAGAGAGATTTACATCAGAAACTAGGTAATGTAAAAAAATACAGACCATGCTTTAGTTTTAGTACAAGAAAAAGGTGAAGATACACAACCAAAGGATATTC
>NW_010212540.1:0-228 GCF_000695765.1 Mesitornis unicolor
AACTGGACTGGGACTGGGCATTGGACTGGGATGGGGCACCAGGACCAGGAATTGGACTGGGACCAGTACATCAGACTGGGATGGGGAACCAGGACCAGGAATCGGACTGGAACTGGGCATCAAACTGGGACCAGCCATTGAACTGGGACCCAGAGCACCCCCCCACCACGTCCCACCCCGGGTTTGGGGGTGGTACCCGGTGTCCCCAGCGGTGTCCCCAGCGGTGTC
>NW_010212541.1:0-228 GCF_000695765.1 Mesitornis unicolor
TGAGGGGTTTTGGGGGGGCTTTTGGGGTTTTTTGGGTTTTTGGGGTACCCCCACACCCTGGGGGGGTTGCCCTGAGGTGGAGATTTGAGGCTTTTTTGCCCCCCTCCTTGGTTTTTGGAGGCGATTTTGAACTTCATGGTGGGGTCTCCCAGCGCGGCCGTGAGCCAGGACCTGGCGCAGCTGCTGGTGCAGGCCGGGCTGATGAAGAGGTGAGGGGTTTTGGGGGGG
>NW_010212542.1:0-228 GCF_000695765.1 Mesitornis unicolor
CCCTGTGCAGGTACCGCAGGAGCTGTGGGCAGGCTGGCCTGGACGGAGGCAGGGTTGTCCGCAGGTCCTGGGAGGAGACAGTGCAAGGATCCCCCCAGCCAGGCTCTGCTCTGCCATGCTCCCTGCTCCTGAGGAGTGGGGAAGCCGGCAAGAGGAGAGCAAAGGGGGCTTTCCTCTGTTGTCTCCCCACAGCTCTGCCAGGGTTTTCCTTTTCCTTTGCAAGGAAAA
>NW_010212543.1:0-228 GCF_000695765.1 Mesitornis unicolor
AAAATGAAAGCTGTACACCACAGCACGCTGCGAACCCAGCCAGGACACCACCAGACAACTCACGTTTCAGCATCAACCGCGCAGCGTCCAAAGCCAACACCAACCGCTGCGGCCGGGGCAGGGCAGATTTTGCCTGGAGCCAGGGTTGGCTGCACAAACCCCTATTAAATTTCCAGCCCGGGATATTTTTTTCAGTGTCTAACTAGGATTTCCAGCAGCTGAAGTTCA
>NW_010212544.1:0-228 GCF_000695765.1 Mesitornis unicolor
AAGGGCATGAAATGAGACATGCTAAATAGTGACCCTAGTATTATTTAGCTGAGTTAATCCCAAATGTAATACCATGGGTTTAACTGGAATTATACTGCGGATTAGTTCAGCTATACCTGACTGCACTGTAACAGCTGCTTGGCTTCAGGAGTTGGACAAACAGGTGCTGCTTGTCTTTTCCAGTCCCATTCCTTCACCTCCATGTTAGTCCTGCTCCTCCTTCCCCAC
>NW_010212545.1:0-228 GCF_000695765.1 Mesitornis unicolor
CCCCCTTTCCAAACCAAACCGCTGATGGGAAGTGGGTTGCTGCCCGCAGAGGAAGCCCTCCCTGCCCACAGCTTCACCCCCCGGGGGTCCCCAGGGCTCTGCCCAGTGGAGTGGTCCCCAGCTGGGTTTTGGGGGGCGTTCATCCCGAGAGGGCTGGGTGCAGGCTGGCTTCCCCTCCCCTCCGGCCGCGAGGTGCCCGCTCAGCCCGAAGCTCCCGGCCCGAGCAGG
>NW_010212546.1:0-228 GCF_000695765.1 Mesitornis unicolor
AATAAATCGGGATTAAAGTTAGAAAATGGCTTCATCTTCAGAAAAGTAGGATTTTGGAACATCTTCCAATAGGTGGGCAGGGGAAAAATGTGAGAGTGTGTAAACCTTACAGAGAAATGAAGTGACTTCTAGACTTGCTGCCAGTGACACCAAGGAGCTGTTCTTGATGATCCAGTTCTAGGGCTCTAATCCTTAACTAAACTTGGTGCACTATGAAACATCTGGAGA
>NW_010212547.1:0-228 GCF_000695765.1 Mesitornis unicolor
ACAAGAGGCCTTGCAGAGGGATCTACATAGACTGGGGCATTTGCCAATGATTCGTGGGATGAAGTTTAACAAGAACAAATGTCACATCCTGCACCTGGGACTGAGTAATGTTGGGCACAACTATAAACTGGGAGAAGAGCAGACGGAGAACAGCCCTGCAGAAAGGGATCTGGAGATGCTGGTCAACAGCTCCACATGAGTCAGCAGTGTGCCATGGCACTAAGAAGG
>NW_010212548.1:0-228 GCF_000695765.1 Mesitornis unicolor
GGCACAGCATAGAGGGGAAATATTTTCAAGAAGACAAAAGCAAACTCACCAAGGGGTCTTTCCATACCGCAGGGTTTCTGTGAATGAGATAAATGCTTATCGCCGCCACATTGCCTGCAAAGAAATCGAGGATGAGAAAAGGGCTCACTGACAAAGAAACTAAACCATCAAGGTCTCATCTGTCAACTGGAACACAATGACAGTTTTGTCATTGGCTTCAGAGAAAAT
>NW_010212549.1:0-228 GCF_000695765.1 Mesitornis unicolor
CCTGTGCTGCAGAGGCGTTTTGCCAAAGCTTCCCCCTTCCCCAGCTGTAGCCCTTTCTTCTGTTCTGCGGGATGGCAGAGAGACCCCCCAGTGGCCCCAGAGTGGCCTGGGAGGAGGATGCGGCTCCTGAGGAGAGCAGCTCTGCAGCGCAGCCCAGCGAAGCGACACCAGTCCAGACGCTGCAAGTTGGTGAGTGAGTGGTCCTGTGGGTCTGGGGCCAGCGAGCGC
>NW_010212550.1:0-228 GCF_000695765.1 Mesitornis unicolor
GTGCATGATGAGAGAGCAGTGTGATTTGGGGAAAGTAGGATTTTCTGAACCCATCTTCATCATGCTGCAGATCAGGGCCACTTGGGCGATACATGTAACTGCAGTTATGCTGTGTGTGTCCGAGCAGCACACAGCAGCACTGCATGGCTGGAGGTCCCGTGGTGTGGTAGAGCTGTGGTTACTCAGGCTCCTTTCCCCATCCCTGCCCTTTCCTCTGTGCTCCTCAGT
>NW_010212551.1:0-228 GCF_000695765.1 Mesitornis unicolor
AGGAGTGGAAGGTGTTTCAGAAACTGTAAGAGAGGGAGCACAATCAGGAGAGAAACAAGTTTTTATTCCCTGCTGTAAAATTTCACCGTCTTGAACCAGCTCTTTCTATCTCAATGGAGAAAGCAACACCAAGACCTCTTATTTCCCTACTCCTCCTTCACCTGAGCCCTTCGATTACAGGCTGAGATCTCCTCAGGAGAAACTGCCATCTTCTAACCCCGCCATGGC
>NW_010212552.1:0-228 GCF_000695765.1 Mesitornis unicolor
AGTAAGAAGACAAAATAGAAGTACAAGTGTGTTTGCATCATGCAAAGAAATAGGATGCTGTGTAGGCAACCCTCAGTCAGTAGAGTTTTTCTTTGGATATCCCCAAAAATTAAGTCCTCAGCTTTCACTGACGTTTTAGGGGTGTTTGGCTTCTTACTGTACAAGATGTATCAGAAAATCCCATCTGCTGTGTGGCAATTCCTATTTCTGTACTTTTGCTGTCATTTC
>NW_010212553.1:0-228 GCF_000695765.1 Mesitornis unicolor
TGCTGCCTTGTAACTGAGGGATCCGTCACCAAGGGCTTATTTTGTTATGAGAAAGCTTTCAATTGGCATTAGTCACTGCCTTTCAGATATGCTGTATTATGCAGCAATGTGATGGTCTCTTTGGAACAGTTAACTTTTGATATATATCCTTTCAAGAAAACCTGTTGTTTTGCTTCCACTTGTAACTCAAACAAAATACAACTTAGATATTTCTAAAAAATAAACATT
>NW_010212554.1:0-228 GCF_000695765.1 Mesitornis unicolor
GTTTCTTTTACTGACTATAAAAGAAGTCTGCAGTGAATAGCTGAGATGCAGGGGCTGAGTTCACTTGACCACACTTAGGTGTCTAAAGCCAGCTGAGATGCTGTAGTGTCCCTCTGACCTCTCGTCATCTCTCCAGGGAAGTATGGGAGTCTTGTAGATCCTGCGTCGTATGTGTCTCCAGTATCTCAGGGCATCTAAAGCAGTGCTAGGTACCTGGTCAGATAGCCC
>NW_010212555.1:0-228 GCF_000695765.1 Mesitornis unicolor
GACACAATCTCAGACCATAACTTGAAACATTCCAGTAATTTAAAAATGTGATGCTAGCATATATAAATACTTCTTCATCCACAGAACTCAAAGCATCTTGCAAATTTCTCATCAACATAACTATTTTTTCATCAGAGAGGGTAATATTTAATGTTCAGATAAAAGACTGTTAATTACATTATTATATTAGAACTGAAGGAGACAACACAGCAGCAACCATCCGACAGT
>NW_010212556.1:0-228 GCF_000695765.1 Mesitornis unicolor
CCCATCTGGCCCCATGGACTTGTGTATATCTGTCTGTGTTCACATAATCACCACAGAGTGATCTCAGACCTGACTTGTTTCAGATAAAACTAAGTTGAAAACATGCTTTAGGAGAATACCTGGTGTACTTCAGCCACAGATTGAAATGCATCTGTTGAAAATGCAGTTTCTTTATAACTATATAACTATAACTATATATAGCTGCTTGAAGGTAAAGGGGCCCAAGAT
>NW_010212557.1:0-228 GCF_000695765.1 Mesitornis unicolor
CAATATTCTGTTAAGCTAGAGGCAAGGAAAGTTTTAGAGCCTTCAATAGACAACTTTATGATCCATGGGTTGTTACGAGAATGCCAATCAGATTCCATGATTAAAGAGATAGGTGAGTGGTTCATGGTAATGGACTTAAAGGATGCTTTTTTGCATCTCTGGAATTTGAGAGTCAAAAGATATTTGTCTTTGAGTGAGAAAATCCAAAAACTGGCTGAAAGGCCTGAT
>NW_010212558.1:0-228 GCF_000695765.1 Mesitornis unicolor
AAAAAAGCAAACCAAACTAAAAAACACTCCCTCCATTCCTCATCCTTTTCCTTTGTTGCTTTCTAAGCCAGCAGGTTGTACCACCTTTGCATCTCTAAGCGAGTCTGTGCAAGCTTCTGTCTCAGTTAATTGCTCTGCAAAATACGTAATGGAAAGCAGAAATTCTCACCCAAAAGCTGGCAGCAGAGGATGGCAGGAGGTCTTTCTTTTTCTTTTTCTTTTTCTTTT
>NW_010212559.1:0-228 GCF_000695765.1 Mesitornis unicolor
AACTATGCTAATTAAATGGTGTTTGCCAATGGAAGAAGGTAGATGCTTGTGGTGTGTTTGCCCCTGTAACTTTGTGAGGTTCCTCCTTAATGGTCAGAGAACGTCAGTCAGCTTCAGTTTTAAGTGAAAGCTGTTTATGAAGAAGAGCAAAAGGCTGTAAGGATGCTGATATGCCCAGCAAGGACAGACTGTTTTAGAAAAGTGTGTAGTAGTTCCTTTTTTCTTTTA
>NW_010212560.1:0-228 GCF_000695765.1 Mesitornis unicolor
TTTTTTTTTCTTTTTTTAAAGGAACAGATCTCAAAACACGTCTTCATAAAATCCAAGCCCACCAGTTCATTAGAAATGTACTTCCTGATGTACAAGAAATACAACTGGAAGCTTGAAGTATTCGCCGAAATCCAAATACTTGTCTTCATACAGCACACTAACTCTTGCACCTGCACTTGGAAAAGGCAAAGTTTATCTATTTTTCTGCTTTTAAAAACATCTAGAAAG
>NW_010212561.1:0-228 GCF_000695765.1 Mesitornis unicolor
CGGGGCTGTTCACCCCTCACTTCCACCCCCACTGTGATGTTGGGATTCTGGTCCCCTGGGGTCATTTGCACACTCACACCAAGTCTTTTCTGTGCATGTAGCTCCCGTTTTGGGATACCTCCCTCCCACAACCCACTCACCAAAAACAAAGTTGTCGGGTCGGAAGATCTGTCCAAAGGGGCCGGAGCGCACAGAGTCCATAGTGCCAGGCTCCAGGTCCACCAGGAT
>NW_010212562.1:0-228 GCF_000695765.1 Mesitornis unicolor
GCTGCACATGCAATTCAGTTTATTTTCCCTATTACTGTTTAAAATTATGGAAAGAAAAATCCAGTTAACTAACCAAATACTTAGCAAATACCTGCAGGACCTAAATTCAAAGTTGTCCCATGAAGGAAGGACAGTTTAAACAGAGGAAGAAACTGAAACCATTGTTCCCAACACAAATGCTGTGTGAGTGCAGGCCTTTTTCACAAGTAACTAGAAAGTCAACATTTT
>NW_010212563.1:0-228 GCF_000695765.1 Mesitornis unicolor
CTGGGAGGCAACGCCGTCCACGTCCAGGGGACGTGCTAAAGACACTGACCGGAGAAAACTGAGGGATAAATGCAACGGAGAGGGAAAGGCGCTTCTTAAACCTCAGTTCATTCTTCAAACTCCATTCAATTCTTTAAACTCCATTTAATTCTATAAATTCTTTTATATTTAATTCTTTAAATTTAATTTAATTCTTTAAAATTAACTCTTTAAAATTAATTCTTTAAA
>NW_010212564.1:0-228 GCF_000695765.1 Mesitornis unicolor
GAACAGTCACACAGGGATTCCCTAAAGCACCCAAGCTTTTAAATGTAATTTCCAATTCATCCCCCAGGGGCTATAGCTATTTCTCTACTGCCTGAAATGGGAAGCCCCAAGGTTCACCAAAGGCACTCTTTGAAGAGCCTGCCCCATCTCACCACCACTGGTGACAGGTTGCTGAAGCCCAAATGCACTTCCAAGCCCTGTGCTGCCCTCCCTTTCCTGCAGGGCCCT
>NW_010212565.1:0-228 GCF_000695765.1 Mesitornis unicolor
AACGAAGATGCAAAGCCTATTCTCCAGCTCCTCCACAGTAAGCAGAGCACACCAAGGAACAAGCAAGCACATTTACTCCTCAGCTTCAGGTAACTTCTGAGGTAACAGCGTTTCCGAGTACTCAGTGTTGGTACCTGTCCTGGTTTAGCTGGGATACAATCAGAATTTGGCGTTTTTTTCCAGGAAAGCTGTATTTCTGCAAAGACCGCAGTACTGGATTTAGTGGGA
>NW_010212566.1:0-228 GCF_000695765.1 Mesitornis unicolor
TATCATCAGCCATTGCAAGAGAGGCTGAAGTGAGGGACTAGACATTAGCTTGAAGGCCAGTATGATGACTAGACTTCAATTTAATCTGATTTCAAAGTGACATTAATTAATGCAGTATTGAAAAAGATACGGCACCTGTGAAACTGGCCAAATGGATCACAAACAGAAACAGTTAATGCTGATAATTAACACAATCAATACAACAGCATAAGGTGATGTGACTTAAGA
>NW_010212567.1:0-229 GCF_000695765.1 Mesitornis unicolor
AAGAGGGGACACCGTGACACCACCGAGTCGAAAACAAACAGGGCAGGGGGACTAAGACCAGAGCAGGACATGACCCCGAGCTGTCCCCCACAGGCACCGGTCACAGGGCCTGGGGTCCCCGGGGCAGCCCAGCCCGCAGCCCTGTTGGGCATGGCCCCTCAGGGCCCCGACCAGGCCCCACTGTCCCCGGGACCAGGCTAGGCCATCTCCCCACACCCTCAGCGAGGCC
>NW_010212568.1:0-228 GCF_000695765.1 Mesitornis unicolor
AAATGATTGTCCTCCATTAAAAACTGGTTATGAAGTAATCGCTTGTGAAGCTGAGGGCAGCAGTACAGTTGAATGCCCATGCCTGTATATGCTTGGCTCTTGCTAACTTGCTCCATCTAGGGTATACGTTACATGAATCATGTTTTTACGTACACTTTAATCCTTTTAAGTCTTTGAACACCATTTAAATTAGATTTACACTAGTGTAATGAAATAAAAATCTAGCCT
>NW_010212569.1:0-228 GCF_000695765.1 Mesitornis unicolor
TTTAAGGTCCAAAGACTTATCTTGAAGTCCTGGAGCATCACTTCTAAGGCCTGAAGCCTGATTTTGAAGCAGCAAAGCATCATTTCTGATGTCCGAGGCCTCCATTTCAGGGACCAAATCTTCCTTTTCATGATTCAGTCTGCAGTTTGGCAATCCTAAAGCCTCATTTTAAGCTTCCAGGGACCCATATTTGAAGTGCAAAGCCTTAGGTTTTGGTACTGAAGCAGC
>NW_010212570.1:0-229 GCF_000695765.1 Mesitornis unicolor
TTTTTAACAATACAAACAATAAAGGGGGGAGAGACGCAGAAGGGAACATGTCAAGGTCAAGATGCTGTTAGTTACAGATAGTCCTTTGGCATCACCACCAGTGAAACGTGCTGGAGGAACCAACTGTGCCTGGGTCTGGGGTTTAAGGAAAAAAGCACCACACACAAAACCCCCCTAAGGGACTGTGCATGGCTTCTTGAAAAGAAACCTCTTTGGGTCAACTGGGTGT
>NW_010212571.1:0-229 GCF_000695765.1 Mesitornis unicolor
TTCAGCAGCCTCGGCTTCACCCCAAGAGAGCACAGTGTGCCCTGTGCGGCTTGCGGAAAGCCAAGTTCCCCTCTCGGAGAGCAAAGTCCCTCGACACGTCCCTGCCTGCACAGCAGCGCAGAGGCTGGAAATCCTCAGGCCCCGCAGCCGGCCAGCACCCTGCGTCCCATCGGCAGCGGACGGAGCGCCACGCTCGGGAGCGGAAGCAGCCCCCATGCGGCGGGAGAAG
>NW_010212572.1:0-229 GCF_000695765.1 Mesitornis unicolor
GGATAATGGGATGGACAGACGGACGGACGATGGGATAATGGGATGATGGGGTAATGGGATGGACAGACGGACGATTGGCCAATGGGATATTGGGATGGACGGACGGATGGACGGACAGTTGGGTGGATGAGTGGATGATGGGATGGACGGACGGACGGACGAGTGGATGATGGGATAATGGGATAACGGGATGGATGGACGGACAATTGGACAATGGATGGGGGGGGGG
>NW_010212573.1:0-229 GCF_000695765.1 Mesitornis unicolor
CAAGTTCTGAGAGGCTGACAATTGACTCTCTTGGGTTTCTTCCAGATCATCAGGCTTTCCTGAATTTCCTGAGGAAAGGCTGTGTCTTCCCAATACCGCACCATGATACAACCAAGGTGACGTGGACGGCTCGTCCTCTCTGCTCGGTTCTTCCACCTGAAGAGTGGGCTCCAAGCAACCGCGCTGCGCTTGCGAGTTACAGCAGCTGTGCACGTTCAGTGCAAGCCTG
>NW_010212574.1:0-229 GCF_000695765.1 Mesitornis unicolor
ATATTGTCCCCATTTGTATGGCTGCCTTATATGGAACCATCTGCCTGAAGACCATACGCACTGCATCATCAGTGGAGGACTCAGATGGGAAAGCGCTGCAGTCACCTTTAAAACAATATGGTAAGGATATCACATGTACTCAGGAATGTTTTATCAAACCTTCCTTGAAAAATAAGTCTTGATTTCAGGGAAAATGCAACATAATGATGCCTGAAAGGATGACTAGGCA
>NW_010212575.1:0-229 GCF_000695765.1 Mesitornis unicolor
GCAGCTCCAGAGCCACAGCAAGGCCTTCAGCCCTGCTCAGGCCAGGGAGTACCACAGGCACCCTTCCCTCCAGGGGCCCGCAGCCTCCAAGACAGCCCATGCCTCCAGTGGGTCCAAAGCCCCCTCCCCAGACAAGAGCACAGAGCACATCAGCACGCTTAAAGCTTTTCCTGCAGAAGCCCATGCTTCAGCCCAAGCTGAAGTGTGGATGGGTATCAAGGAGAAGAAA
>NW_010212576.1:0-229 GCF_000695765.1 Mesitornis unicolor
GGGGACCTGTCAAGCCCCTATTTCTGCTGTTTTGGCTTTTGCCAGGTAGTGTCTGGCATTAAGGTTGAAGGTGGGATGGAGGGTGGGTGAGTAGATGGTGGTGAGGGTAGGGGTGCTTGGCTTTTTCTTGTAAATGCTAATTCCCTTAACTCCTTTGGAGTGTAAGTACCCATGACCTGCACTCACCCGTCCGCTTGTCCCTGTTGCCCCAGCATTTGTATGAGGGGTC
>NW_010212577.1:0-229 GCF_000695765.1 Mesitornis unicolor
TTTATAAAGTTTCAGTGCAAGTGCTCTGCACGATAGGGGCTTCATTTGCTTTTTCATTTCAAGTTTTGCTGTGTGCTTTCTTCATTAAAAAAAATAAAATAAAATAAAACAAAATGAAATCTGAATTTTCATGGTTTGGGGCTACCACAGATTTTTCTCCTCATTAAATGTGATTTAAATACCAAGAACTGTTGGCCGTAATCATAATAAAATAACCAAATATGACCCA
>NW_010212578.1:0-229 GCF_000695765.1 Mesitornis unicolor
AAGCCACAAACTTACAGGCAAGTGAAGAAGAGATGAAATTGCATCCAAGCATCGAAGTCGTAACTCCGTGGGGGCATTCTTTGCCTGCTGTCCTATTCTGTTTAACAGATTTTGAAATCTGCTTCCTTTGAAAATAAAAACAAAGTGCTTTTCATTAATTCAGAAAGACCTCTACAGGAGTACACAGTTACCTGTCGGTCACATCACACCACATTAGCTGGTAGAAAAA
>NW_010212579.1:0-229 GCF_000695765.1 Mesitornis unicolor
CCAGAGAAGAGGTGACCAAGGGATGGAGACCCCAAAGCCTCCACCTCCTCCATCCCCTCCCCCAGGAGTCCACCCTGGCCCACGCCGAGCTCCCGGACACGGTGGAAGGGGTGGCCAACGCCATCAAGAAGCACAAGGACTTCATCACCACCATGGAGCTCAACCTCCAGAAGGTCCACGCGGCCCTGCAGGCCGGGGACAGCCTCCAGCGCCAGGGCAACCTCTACAG
>NW_010212580.1:0-229 GCF_000695765.1 Mesitornis unicolor
ATGGCCCAGTATAGACCAGTATGGGTACCACAGGACGTACCATGGGGTGTACTCCCAGTACAGACCAGTCCAGTGTAATCCCTGCTCCCAGTATGGACCAGTCTGGCCCCATTCCCAGTATGGACCAGTTTGATCCTGTCCCCACTCCCAGTCTGGCCCAGTCCTATCCCAGTATGGACCAGACCCCCTGTCTCAATTCCCAGTATGGACCAGTTCCACCTCATTTCCA
>NW_010212581.1:0-229 GCF_000695765.1 Mesitornis unicolor
GGCCCCGCACCGCAGCGCCCCCGCCGGGCGGGCTCCCCCGGGAGGAGCCGGGTTTGGGCACCGGCTTCTGGGAAGGACCCAGCAAGGAAACAGGCAGCGAGACCGCGCCCCCAGCCCCGCACCTTCTGTCCAGGCCCCGTGCTACAAAAACCCCCCCGACTCCTAAAATTAACATGTTACGGTCACCCTAATAAAGCTCCACTTCAACCCACCAGGGATTAAACATGAA
>NW_010212582.1:0-229 GCF_000695765.1 Mesitornis unicolor
ATGTCAACAAGGCCCCCCCCAAGGTGCCCCATGATGGGGACCACCAAGGCCCAATGGGTGACAAGGCCCCCCCAGAGGTGACATCGGGGTCCCGGGGTGGTGGTGACGATGACCCCGTGACACTGGGGACACTCACACGTCCCCCTCGGGGGCGTAGGTGGAGCCGGTGATGGAGAATTCGCTGAGGGAGCAGACGTCGGCCTCCACCTTCTCCACGATGAACATCTGG
>NW_010212583.1:0-229 GCF_000695765.1 Mesitornis unicolor
TCACTCAACCAACCCCTCAACCACTCAACCAACGACCCAGAGACCCAACCACTCACTCAACCAACCACTCAACCACTCACTCAAAGACCCAATCAATGACTCAGCCAATCACCCAGTGACCCATCCAATGACCCAACCAATCACCCACTCACTCAACCACCACTCAACCACTCAACAACCACTCAACAACCCTTCAACCAACCCCTCAACCAACCCCTCAACAACCACT
>NW_010212584.1:0-229 GCF_000695765.1 Mesitornis unicolor
TTTCTCTATACCACTAGCTACAGAAATACGCATTAACACTGAATTTAGCTACCAAATGATATGAAGATACAAATGGCAGTAGAACAGTCAGTATTGAGCAATGACAGCAGAAAACAGCTCACGTGATATCCTCAGGAAGCCTCTATAGATAGCAAGCATCTTTAAAAACCAGGATACACACTGAAGTACAAGCTTTTAGGATACCATTAGAGTATGCAAAATGCTTGTC
>NW_010212585.1:0-229 GCF_000695765.1 Mesitornis unicolor
GTGGACAGAGCACAAGCAGCCACAGAAGTCCTGTCCGTCCACAGACTTAGGACAGCACCGTATTGCCTTACACATGGAAGCAGAAGGCTCAGGGCTTCACTGATTTCACATGAAAAGTTAGCTTTTTCCAGCAGGTACGGTCATCAGTCTGTCAGGGACTGAGTCCTGGCTGCTATTTCTTTTTGTATCAGCCCACATAAGTGATTGCTAATAAGATCTACAATTTAAA
>NW_010212586.1:0-229 GCF_000695765.1 Mesitornis unicolor
ACCTGGATGTTTGCTGGAAGGCCTACACAGCCATTCGCACTCCAGGAGGTTCCTCCAGGGCACCGGTGATAACTTCTTGATGCAAATGGCGGATGAGCCAAGTAGGAGAAGAGTGCTGCTGGATCTTACACTCACTAACCAGGAGAGTCTGGCTGAAGCGCTGAAGGTTGAGGGCAAACTTGGCTGCAGTGACCATGAGATGGAGTTCAGGATCTTGTGCAGTAGGAAC
>NW_010212587.1:0-229 GCF_000695765.1 Mesitornis unicolor
GGGAATTTGCTGGGGATGGCCCTCTTTCCTCTATGACTGTCATCTCTGGAAGGTCTAGCCCATCATTTGGTTCCGAGGCTTACCCTTCACCATTGCATTTTCACTGGTGTGTGGCCAGCAACTGCTGTGTGAGCTGAGTAGAACTCGGATTGCTCTGCTATTGTTGTTCCTATTTTTACTACAATTCACTAGTGTCACTATTATATTATTTTAGTTTGGTTTATTTTAA
>NW_010212588.1:0-229 GCF_000695765.1 Mesitornis unicolor
CCTCATAAGAGAGATGCTCCACTCCCTCGATTGGGTAATGCACACTGTGCTGCCAACCACAGCACTCCCAACACTGTTTCCTAGATGCAAGCTGATCCCTGCTTGGATTTCACACCAGTTAGAAGACTCTGCTTCCTATCAGATTTTGTAAATGTATATATAAATAAAACTCAGGTCTTTAATATATAAATACATAGCTTAATATTTCTGGGTAACAGCATCCACTTCT
>NW_010212589.1:0-229 GCF_000695765.1 Mesitornis unicolor
AAAAAAAAAGCAGAAAGCATTGGAGGCAACACCAAACAGGGCTGCATGAGAAACAGTGCAGAAGAGCACCTGTGTCCAGGGAAGGGTGTCCAAGGGGAAGGGTGGGGATACAGCAATGGGCTATTCCCTATTTTGCAGGATATCACAGCCCTTGAGAAGAATTCTTAAGCTTTAAGCACTGAAGTAAGAGACAGATGGATGCCCTAAGCTCCCAGGGAAAATACTGAGG
>NW_010212590.1:0-229 GCF_000695765.1 Mesitornis unicolor
TTTGATGATTCAGAGCCTTAGCTGACATGGCACACTAATGTATGTATCTTGGATTTCTCTTTAAACAAGATAGAGTTTATTCTGCTTTAAGCACCTTTCTAACATAGTTACATTATGATTCCTATAGCTTTTCAATACTGTGAAATCTTTCCTTCTTGCCCCAAAGCATAAATTAAATAACTTCCTTAAACTCATTGTCACTTATAAACATCATCTTCCTCCTCCAAAG
>NW_010212591.1:0-229 GCF_000695765.1 Mesitornis unicolor
ATAACTAAACTGGTACCCCAACACTGGCTGTGCTTCATCACAAGTGTTTTTGTGTTTACCTGCTGTCTTCCAGGATATGCATTGTGCCATTCCTTATACACTGTGACTTAACTCAATGTACGTCAGCTGCCCTTCACTATGCATGCACACTTCTTACGCACAGCAAGCACCTGAAGCAATACAGTATCACTTAACCTATTGCAAAAGCAGGGTAAGTTGCAAATCGAAG
>NW_010212592.1:0-229 GCF_000695765.1 Mesitornis unicolor
ATTGGGACCCCCAAGACAATAAAGAGGGGAAATTGGGATCCCAACCCAATAAAAGGGGAAATTTAGGGACCCCCCAACCCAATAAATGGGGGGATTTGGGACCCTCCTAACCCAATAAAGGAGGGGATTTAGGGCCCCCTAACCCAATATAGGGGGGGATTAGGGACCCCCAACTCAATAAGGGGGGGACTTGGGACTCCCAACCCAATAAAGGGAGGGATTTGGGGCC
>NW_010212593.1:0-229 GCF_000695765.1 Mesitornis unicolor
TCTGGCAGACTTACCCTGTTCTTGGTGTAACGCACTCGGCCCGATGCAATTCCCAGCCGCTGAAAGTAAGCTTCAAAATCACTGCCCGATCCCAGTTTGTTTATTCTGTGTGTGGAAAAGACAAGATTCTAGTGAGACAAATTACACTGTCGTGTGGTATATGTTTATCCACACACGCACACATACTTATATGTGTGTGTGTGTGTATATAAACACATATATATAAAAA
>NW_010212594.1:0-229 GCF_000695765.1 Mesitornis unicolor
TTTGTTTCAAGTTAAAAGTATAAGTGGCCAAAATTTGTATCGTCACAGCTATTGGATAGGATATAAGTTGATGTTTAACTACAACAATGAAGGAAACCAGCCAACATTAGCAAAGAAGGTTATGTGAAAGCAATCATTCTGTGCATGTGTTATTTACTAAGGTCGGTAAGAGGACAGCATGAGGAAGAGGATAAAGAAACCACCTGATGAAGCAAGCGACCACCCAAGG
>NW_010212595.1:0-229 GCF_000695765.1 Mesitornis unicolor
CACCCCTGGATGCACACCCACCTTCACACTGCTTTGGCTGTTCCTGGGAGGAGGTAGCTGTGAGAATCTGTGCCTCTGATGGTACAGTAGGAAAGCCCTGTTTTGAACAGCTCCTATTCATCTGCACTAGAGAAACTGTGGAGTTAAGAGTCCCCCTTAAGATTCCATAGTCTGTGGGATGTGCCAGCTTTTGGAGGCTCTTCCAGGAACATGAACTGCATTTCCCTAC
>NW_010212596.1:0-229 GCF_000695765.1 Mesitornis unicolor
TCTATTAGGCTGTTAGGAGCTGTGTATTCATGTTGACATACCATTTTATGTCCATTTCCAAGGTGTGACGGCTGCACGGATTGTAGCATGTTTTTTTCCCCTGACATATGATGTATCATCGTAGCTGCAGTTTTTGATACATGGCGACTGCACAGAGAGAGAGATGGAGAATATTTGCACGTTTGTTTTCATGCCTTCCCAAGATTTTGTATGTCTGTTTTTGCTGTCC
>NW_010212597.1:0-229 GCF_000695765.1 Mesitornis unicolor
TCTTTCTAACACGTGTGCATCTTCTGGTCAGCTGCTCCTTAGTTTGGTCACCAGGACAGGCAAAGCAGGTTACAGTCAGTGTCTTCCAGCTTCTCATGTGGCCGTTTTTTCTTCCTGTCCTTCTTCTTTTTCCTTGCCATAAAAATATTTGAAAGATCCCAGTCTTGTTCTAAAACAGAAGAGAAATAAATATTGTTGTTTTCTTTTGTTTCGCTTTTGTTTTGTTTTA
>NW_010212598.1:0-229 GCF_000695765.1 Mesitornis unicolor
CAGGAGGAATTCTAGAGTACAAGCAGTTAAAGAGCTTCCTTCGTTTCTGTGTAGACAGGGATTAGGCTCCTTCCCTCCCTGATTTAGTACAGTTACTTTGAGTGTGACCCTGGCTTACAGTAGTTTGTGTTCCCATCATTCCTGCGGAGGAAATACCTTCTGTAAAAGTGATTTTGACGATGGATTCTATTCTATCAACTTGAACGACATTTTTAGGAAGAATCAACTG
>NW_010212599.1:0-229 GCF_000695765.1 Mesitornis unicolor
GCTGTTCTTAAGATTGTTCTTCCTACACTGCATCCCTCCTGTGGCAGTAGACAGTTTTTCATCGGAAAGTTGAAATTGTTATCTGGCCAAATCTGCAGTGCTGTCCCATCAGGGGAAAAATATCTTCCTGATCCTTGCCGTTGATCAGCTTGTGTCCTGAAGCATGGTAATTGCTCACTCTTGTTATTTTTAAACCTGACTAATGCAGCTACATATGTTATTCTTCCTT
>NW_010212600.1:0-229 GCF_000695765.1 Mesitornis unicolor
TCCCGGGGCGTGGAGGAGTCCCGAGTGTGTGTGGGAGTCTGCGCCCGTACCGCTGCCCCGGCCGCAGCACCGCGGGCCCGGAGCGGATCGGGAGGAAAAGTGGCAGAAAAGGGCTCAGAAAGGACCGGTGGGCTGGCCTGCCCGCGGGAATGGCCAAGCCCGGGCAGTGCCTGCCAGTGCCAGGGTGCAGCCAGGTGGCCCACAGAATCACAGAATCCCAGACCGTTAG
>NW_010212601.1:0-229 GCF_000695765.1 Mesitornis unicolor
ATTTCACTCACAGCCAGGTTCTGCTTTAAAGCAGCCAATAACAAACTTCTAACTTGGCAAAATCCATTCAGGAAAAAAAACCCAGTTGTTCAGTGATAGCCAAGCCACAATGACATATAGATGGACATTGAAAATGTCCTCGATCTCAGTTGCAGCATTGGGAAGGCATGGAGCCCTGCTGCTGCCTCCCGTTGTGCCTCTGTGTATTGGGTTTTCTGTGAGGGGTTTT
>NW_010212602.1:0-229 GCF_000695765.1 Mesitornis unicolor
CATCCTGCTGTCCACCAGGAGCCCCAGGTCCTGGTATCTTGTTACTTGTGCAGGAAGAAAGCCAGAAATGTATCAGGACAATTTTTTGTTTTAATATTCATTATAAAGAAGTTGAGGGAAAACTTTGAAAATATTGTGTGTTTTATATGTTTAGATTAAATTGTAATTTTTGAGTGTAGCTGTGGTGGGTTGACACTTGCTGGACACCAGGTGCCCACCAAAGCTGCTC
>NW_010212603.1:0-229 GCF_000695765.1 Mesitornis unicolor
CCAACAACCTCACAACAAAACTACGCACTGCATTTGAAAATACATTATTTTGCTTATAAAAGCCAGCTTGTCTTTCCTTCAAAACAGGGGCACACCTTAGGAAAGATGAAATTAAACACTACTTTTTCTACCCACTCTGTTTGCCACTACAAAGCTGCGCAAAAGAAAAACCTGGTATTTGAAGTAAGGGGAATAAAGCAACAGCAAAGATGTGCAAATGGAAATGCAT
>NW_010212604.1:0-229 GCF_000695765.1 Mesitornis unicolor
TATATCACACTAAGGAGACAAATGCCACAAGATTGGCAAAAACATTTAATTTTGAGCACTCAAATGGCAGGATAATTGTGTGTTGTAACCCCTTCACATTTAGGAGGAAAAAAACCCAAAACCTAATCCTGCAGTCTCACTTTACAAAATAAAATTATGTAAAATATTTATTAGGAGGGGAACAGTTTATACTAACACAGTAACTTATACAACTAGTGTCAAAGGCAAA
>NW_010212605.1:0-229 GCF_000695765.1 Mesitornis unicolor
ATCCCTGCGCCGGTTCCTTTGCCCTCACCCCAAAAATCCCTGTGGCTTTTTCCGCTGCTGGTCTGGAGCTCCTGGGGATGCCCCAGTAGAGCAGATGAGATTAAATTGGGGGTAAAGCTTGAAAACCGAGCCTGGTCGTTGCGTGGGTGCTGAGCCGGGGTCTGCTTCTGTGGGATTTAACGGCTGGAAGCGGGGTGAGCGTGGAGGGATGGGGCTGGGGATGGGAGAG
>NW_010212606.1:0-229 GCF_000695765.1 Mesitornis unicolor
TGTCTCCTCCTCTAGATGGTGCAGATGGACATGTATTAACAAAATCTCTTGTTCGTTCACCAAAGCCCAAAACTAGTGCAAAACCGATCCCCTCATTTAAGTATCACAGAAGACTTAAAACAGGACTCTTACTTTAAGAAGCCATTCTAAGAAGCCTGGCAACTTTGTACAACTATACACTTTTCAATTAAGTTATTGCAAGTCTGACTTTAAAATAGACATTTTGGGA
>NW_010212607.1:0-229 GCF_000695765.1 Mesitornis unicolor
CAGTCCATCCACTCGAGAGGTGTGGGAAGAGCAGGCGGGCAGGGGCAACGTGGGCTCCTCCTCGCCCCCTCCATCTTTTCTCCTTCTCCCTTGGTGGCTCTGCGGGCTCGGAGCCCGACCTGTCCCTGCCACAGCCCCAGGCCAGGGCTCTGCCCTCCCACGCCTCTTCCTCGGTCTCCTTTGCATTTGCGTAACCTTCTTCTTTCCCAACGCTGGCTGGTTTCCTTCA
>NW_010212608.1:0-229 GCF_000695765.1 Mesitornis unicolor
AGCCCCTTTGGTGTTACAGCAGGACCCACTCGTTTATTATATCATAGCCAGGCTCCAGACGGAAACTGATAAAACAGGGGCAAAAATGTTGGCTGCCCAGCCAAGAGCAGAAGTGTACAGCTCAAGGATTTGTGGCTGAACGGATACACTTCGCAGAAGAGATAAGGCCCACTAACAGCCTTCTGTCCTAGCATCATAGGTGTGGGAGAAGAGCTTGACCGTTCCCGTT
>NW_010212609.1:0-229 GCF_000695765.1 Mesitornis unicolor
CATAAATTGAGTAGAAGTTAAAAGCAACTGTCTTACAATGTCTTACAATCATGTAGACACTAAGTATAACTTTCATCACTGATCTGAGGAGATTAATGGTATATGGAGATGAAAGTCTGAATTCAAAAACTTCCCTTCTTAATTCTTTAATTACTGAAAAATTCAATCCTTGCCATCTGAGTTGTTGGTTTGGTTCACATATTACAGGACAGGCTAAGTGTAGCCTCTG
>NW_010212610.1:0-229 GCF_000695765.1 Mesitornis unicolor
CGCCCCACACGGTCGCAGCCCACATCCGCAATACAAATAGGCACACATGGTCAAGATGGTTAAGTAAAAATAAAGGCTTTTACCAGTTTGTTTGCCATCCGTCTACAATCGATTTGTGCAACGTCTCAAGTCCCAGCTCTGCTGCGCTCCCGAATCCACTCCCTCTGCTCTGACACCCCCAGGACCCTCGTGGTGAACGCGTTCCCGTTCCCACCTTGGCAATGGTAAC
>NW_010212611.1:0-229 GCF_000695765.1 Mesitornis unicolor
GGGGGGGTCTCAGTGTGGGGTGGGGGTCTCTATGTGTCATACACATGTCATACGTGTGTCATACATGTGTCATACATGTTTCATGTCACACAGTGTGGCTCCCCCACGCTAATTAGCGATGCTTTGTGGTTAACGAAGCTGTGTTAATGAGCCCTGGGGGGCTCACACAGTGGGTGGGGGTGTCTCTATGTCATACATGTGTCATACATGTGTCATACGTGTGTCATAC
>NW_010212612.1:0-229 GCF_000695765.1 Mesitornis unicolor
AACAGATGTTTGGTGGAAAATCTCGACTGCCTCCTGAAAAAGCCCATGTCAGTCCATTTTGTTAGTTTATGTCCTGAAAGTGATTTGGGACTTTGTTTTGAGAAAACTCTGTGCAGACTGATATTAATGTATAATGTTTTATGGGAGAGAAAAATCATATGACACCAAGAACACTGTGTTGCTTAGTGGTAGAAGAGTGCTTTATTCTTTGCCCAGCATATGTAGCCTT
>NW_010212613.1:0-229 GCF_000695765.1 Mesitornis unicolor
AGTGCCCCTTCTCCTTACAGATCACACACTGGTCTTCTGCAAGGCAACCTTTTCTTCCTACCTGTCTCCTTCCCCTATGTGCAGCAAATAATTGCCTCTCTCTCATCCATTCTCTCCGAGCCCGTTACATCTCCTTTTCCCTTTCTCTGTTATTATACACTTTCCATGCTATTTCCAACAATTTACTATAGTTTCCAATACCTTTGCCACTTTTTTCAGATCCTCCCTA
>NW_010212614.1:0-229 GCF_000695765.1 Mesitornis unicolor
GAACAAATTCAGCCACGGGGTCTGGGTGGGAGTTGGGTTTTGCAGAGGCAAAGAGAGAGCAGGCAAAAACTGCCCTCCTGGACACAGGGGCCACCTCGGTCACCCTGGGCCATGCAGACGGTGCTTTTTCCCTGCTCAGAGCCACCCTTGCCTTCTCTCATTGGGGTTTGATGTGTGTGCAGAGTCGCACGCTGTGCTGGGGAGCACTCGGTGCCCTGGGGATGGCTCG
>NW_010212615.1:0-229 GCF_000695765.1 Mesitornis unicolor
TCCAAGCTGTGGTCGAAGTATTTCAGCGATGCACAGATACCCCACTAAACATCATCCCAGAGTCCATTTCTGGAGTCAGTGTTGTTCAGCGTGTGGAAAGAGCCGTCTCAAAACATCTTGCAAATGGCACATCAACACTTTTGGAAATCATGGCACCTATTAGAAAACTGTCAAAAACCTCATTGTATTACGCGTATTAGAAGTCATCCCAACTTGCCAGGAATTTTTA
>NW_010212616.1:0-229 GCF_000695765.1 Mesitornis unicolor
GTAAGTGAAGAGAATACCAGTCTAATCAGGATGGTAAAATTGAGAAAATTAAACTGGACAACTATATAAGAATTAACAGTGAGATCCAAGTTCAACAGGAGAGAGGTATTTCCAAATATTTGCAGTAAAAGGAGCAAATTTAATGTTTTGTTTGTTTGTTTCAACAAGAAACCCTCAGTGGATTCAGATCATCCCACTAACAAAAACAATCATGTAAGGAGATTCAGCT
>NW_010212617.1:0-229 GCF_000695765.1 Mesitornis unicolor
ACCCACGGCCTCTGTCCTCACAGCCCCCTCCACAGCTGGGGACAGTGTCCCCTGTGGAGAAGATAGAGGGGCTGCGGGGCTATGGAGGCTGTTTTCTGCAGGGTGGACAGGGGCCGTTTCCTCCTGGCTGCTGTCATCTGATGACTCATCGAAAAATATGATCACGCTCTGTACATTCTTTTCTTCTGGCAGAGAAATCCTGACGGTCTCTACTGGTCTTCTGCAGAGT
>NW_010212618.1:0-229 GCF_000695765.1 Mesitornis unicolor
CAGCCTATGAGTCCTGTTCCACCTTGCTTTCAGTGCAGATGGAAATACACCCAGGATGGAGTACAGAGAGAGTGAGGAGCAGCTGACAACGCCAGACATAGTTTGAATGTCTCCACGGTTTTTCTAGCAAAAGGAGCAGAACATAATGTCCTGAGAGAACATGACAGAGTAACACTATTTCTTTTTCATTCTTTAAATTCCAAAGCAGATTGGATATCTGTATGAAACT
>NW_010212619.1:0-229 GCF_000695765.1 Mesitornis unicolor
AAAAACACCCCTCCCCCCGCACCCCCAGCCACTGGAGCGGTTTATTTAGGTACAAACCCGAGAGAATAAGTCAAAAAAAAAGGATCCCTGACATATGCAGCTGTACCAGCCCCGAGGAGCAGGAGGGTGTATTACAGCCCAGCGGCTCATAGAAGGCGATGTGTGAGGGGGGGGCTGCGAGTGCCTGGACGTGGCTCCGAGCCCGCCAGGGCCGGCTCCGAGCCCCCCG
>NW_010212620.1:0-229 GCF_000695765.1 Mesitornis unicolor
CATCTGCTGAGGGAAGCTGAGTGCTTCATGCCTCCAAGGAAAGACTGAGCACCATTGCAGGATTTGTATGGCCTGAATCTACCAGCATATTTTTATTTGTAAATTTTTCAGATTCAGAATTGTTTCCAAAAGTGCATGATCCCCAGGGTTTGCAGCAAAACTCAGATAATTTCTCAAAGAACATCCATTTTCATTTTCAGAAGGCAGGTAAGGACATATTTTTGAAGAT
>NW_010212621.1:0-230 GCF_000695765.1 Mesitornis unicolor
ATATAAATATGTAGTAAATATATATAAATTTTACTATATATGTAGAAATAAAAGAGCATCTGTATGGGCCTAAAACTGTAATTCGAGGAAAAAAGAGCATTATTTTAACCGTGTGGTTTGTAACAAAGAAGGGGCAATGTTATAATGTAGCCTGTAACGCTGTGGCACAGAAAAAGGTAAGGCAACATTAAAAAAAAAACCAAACAAAAAAAAAAAGTGTGCATGGTACC
>NW_010212622.1:0-229 GCF_000695765.1 Mesitornis unicolor
CTCATGTCAAATTTGCCAGCTTTCCACGAAAACACATCAGTGCATTTCTGTGTGGCTTACCATGAGACTGAGGACAGGAGAAGGGAAAAACCCTACTGTGGAAAGTTCCCTGTTTGTTTTCCTTATCATTTTGCACACACATGTGGCTAATCCTGGATGACTCAAACACAACTACTTTCTGGAAAAGCTACAGATCTGTGCATTTAAAACACATCATGCAACGTGGTTG
>NW_010212623.1:0-230 GCF_000695765.1 Mesitornis unicolor
CTATAAATGGGGGTCCCCAATGTGGGGGTCCCCAAACCAGGGGGTTTTAAGTTGGATCCCCCCAATTTAACCCTTTCCTCTCTCCCTCCCCAGCTCCCCCCCATCCCCCCAACTCTCCCCATTTCCGGGGGAATCCCTTCAGGAGGGGGCATCCCCATAGCCGGGGGGATCCCGGGGGGTATCCCCGTTTCCGGGGGGGTCCCCGCGGGGCCGGGGCCGGGACCGGAGCC
>NW_010212624.1:0-230 GCF_000695765.1 Mesitornis unicolor
ATTTGGGGGGTGAGGCCTGGTTGGAAAGGAGTGGATTTGGGGACTTTTTGGGGGGGATTTTGGGTCCTTTTTGGGAGATTTTGGGGCATTTGGGGGGGATTTTGGGTCCCAAACTCAGACATTTTGGTCCTTTTGGGTGAATTTTGGGTCCTTTTGGGGTCAGTTTGTGAATTTTGAGTCATTTTTGGGTGAATTTGGGGTCAGTTTTGGGGTCATTTTTGGGTGGATTT
>NW_010212625.1:0-230 GCF_000695765.1 Mesitornis unicolor
CCCGCTATTTCCTTTAGGCCTCCTCCACTTGCTCTTTAGGCCCCTCCCCCTCTCTTTAAGCCCCTCCCACTTGCCCCAGGTCCCTGCTATTTCCTTTAGGCCCCTCCCCCTTGCCCTCAGGCCCCTCCCATTCCCTTTGGGCCCCTCTCACATTTTGGAGCCCCCTCCCACTCTTTGGGGGTCCCATCTCCCCCTTTTTGAGGCCCTGCTCCCCCTTTTTAATCCCTCCC
>NW_010212626.1:0-229 GCF_000695765.1 Mesitornis unicolor
AAGTAAGATAAAGGTAAGTTGGAGGGTTTCAATGCACCCAGACAACACAAAGATATGCAAAAGACAGAGCATATAAAAGTAAACCTCACCCATGAATAAAGAAAGATTAGGGAAAACACCACTAATGACAAACACAACAGGTGGTATTATCCTTTCAGGCACATTTCTGCCCACCATCACTAAATCAAGGAATAAAAGCCCTAAGATTCAGGCTGGAAATTGGGAGTCA
>NW_010212627.1:0-230 GCF_000695765.1 Mesitornis unicolor
TTTTAAATTTTCCTACTTTTCACTTATAGATAATATTCGATTTTAATTTTCATCTATTTCACATGTAAAATTTGAGTATCTGGGCTCTGTATTTGTTGAAACTGATAATTCTATGATGCATTGTCCTCCTGTAATCCAAAGGTCGGGGCTATGCCCACAGGGTCAGAGACATTAAGATGTGTTGGGTTTAAGTGTTTTCATGGCTATTCTTGTAATTCTGAGCACACCAA
>NW_010212628.1:0-230 GCF_000695765.1 Mesitornis unicolor
ATCTATGGGAGCTCTGGAATTTGTATTTTTTATGCCCAAAGTGTGATTCAGGTGGGATATATTTTGTTATATTTCTGGAAGGGGGGTAAGATTGCAAATAAATGGAATACGAGCCTTATGTGATGTTAGACTTCCTTACAGAAGTGAAATGGAATTGTGTTTATTTGCCTAATCTCTGTATTTGCCAGATTTCTTTTGAAAGTTTTCATCTGGTTGGTTGGTTTCATTTG
>NW_010212629.1:0-230 GCF_000695765.1 Mesitornis unicolor
GGTGCTGGCAGACCAGACCTCGGTGCTGACAGACCGACCTTTGGTTTCTGCCCAGGGCCCGGGAGGTCGTCAGCCGCAGTTCTGATTTTGCTGGGAAGGCTTCCGAGAAAATCCTGGCACAAATAAATAACTGCGACACGAGGCCAATTCAACCACAGCACCTTAAATACGGGGGGCAATGAGGGAGCTGGGGGGTTCACCTGGAGCAGAGGAGCTGAGGGGAGCCCTTA
>NW_010212630.1:0-230 GCF_000695765.1 Mesitornis unicolor
AGCTTTACTTTAATGGAGGTAAAGGCGGTTTTACAGCATTTCACACTCATGGACTCACTGCAGACCCCCCCTGCCTCCCTGTACCGAACCCTTCACCCCACAGCAGCCCCTGGGCAGGGGACAGCGAGCCGGGCTGTGGGTGGGTGGGAGGGCAGGGGGTCAAGGGGGCTCAGCCCGTGTTCCCCCCCTTACCTGGAAAGACGGCCAGGCCCACCATGGGCTGGGGAGGG
>NW_010212631.1:0-230 GCF_000695765.1 Mesitornis unicolor
CCAGGGGCAAGTTCACCCCCCTAGGACCCACTTCCCCCAATTTCTGGGCCACTTCAACCCCCCCAGGGGCCACCTTCCCCAAATTCTGGGCCATTTCACCCCCCCAGGGGCCACTTCCCCCGATTCCAGGGCCACTTCTCCCCCCCCAGGGGCAAATTCACCCCCCCCAGGGGCCACTTACTCCAATTTCAGGACCACCTCTCCCCCCCAGGGGCCACTTCAACCCCCCT
>NW_010212632.1:0-230 GCF_000695765.1 Mesitornis unicolor
CCCAACTCTGGGGTTTAGATATGAGTCACTCAGATGGGTTTTCTGACCAAATATCTTACCATTTGTCAATGCCAGAAAACCATTGGATTAATACTGAGTCATGACCACAGCAATTCAAGAGACTACCCCACGGTACAGTATGGCGGCCAGGCTGTTCCCATTTTCGATAAGCCTCAACCATTTCAGCTCCTTAATTCTAATGACAGCTTGTTCTTTCCCCATCTGCCACT
>NW_010212633.1:0-230 GCF_000695765.1 Mesitornis unicolor
TCTACCTATATAAAAATGCATGAAATTTAAATGCTTTCCAGCTTGCTATCACTTAACAACACATTTTAAGACAAAAGCTGCTAGAAAAGGAAGCATCGTTGCTGAGGCACTGCCTTTATACTGAAAAGAAAAGCAAATCCTCTTGTTTTCACGAGTAACCTGTAGGATTCCCTGAGCTGCTTTGATTTACCATCACTTGCTGGAGGACAGGAAGCAAGGTTGGCAATATC
>NW_010212634.1:0-230 GCF_000695765.1 Mesitornis unicolor
TATTCACAAAGCTTTTACAGATATAGGAGTATTCATACAAATTATTAGGCTCATGCCACAAGCACCCCAAGCAGTCGGGCCTAACCTGGTTCTTAACCCACAAATATCTACACCTTCTTTACATAATATCACAAATAATACCAAAGTTACCGCACCAATAGCGACACGCCCTACCAAAATTCCTGATGAAGACTCTCTCTGGGAAGTGATGCAGGCTAGCTACCAAGTAT
>NW_010212635.1:0-230 GCF_000695765.1 Mesitornis unicolor
GCTCAGTGTGGTGGAACACGGCTCAACATGGGTCAACGTGGGTCAACACGGCTCGACACAGCTGGATATGAGGCTCTGTGGGGCACAACACGGCTCAACATGGATCAATGTGGGGCTCAACACGGCTGGACATGGCTGAACACGCTTCAGCTCGGGTCAACGTGGCTGTTTTTGGGGCTTTGTGGGGCTCAACACGCCCCAACATGGCTCAACACGGCTGGATATGGGGC
>NW_010212636.1:0-230 GCF_000695765.1 Mesitornis unicolor
CCTTGGAGGTAGGTCTTGTAAACAGTTTGAAGAAATAGTGAGTGGATAAATCTCCTATTTCCTATATGGATATCATCTGCATTTGATGTTCTGTATTAGCAAGAGAGCAGCCAGCAGTGAAGCCAGCAGTGAGAAAAGTGAATTTTCCCTTCTCTTCAGTGTTTATGGGACTGCATCTGGATACTGTGTCCTGTTTGGGCTCCTCTGTGCAAGAAAAACACTGATGACCT
>NW_010212637.1:0-230 GCF_000695765.1 Mesitornis unicolor
TCACAGCCTTGCTGGGCTTCACCTGTTTCTTCTGCAAGCAGCTCTGAAGGGCGCGCCTGGTTCTGCAGAGAAGGCAGCGGCCGTTGTGAGAAGGAACAACAGCCCTCACTTGTGCATGTACCGTGTTCACCACCTGTAAACGCCCCTTTTCCTTTGGGGAGGAAAAGGAAGACGGCGTTTGAGGTTCAGGGAGAAGTTTTGTAGCAGCAGCTGTGTGGGTTACTGAGCAG
>NW_010212638.1:0-229 GCF_000695765.1 Mesitornis unicolor
GGAACTTTACACATCACATTGGAGGATGTCAGTGACAATGTCCTATCCCTTTATCCAACACTGGCAAAAGTTTGAGACGATGCAAAAGATCTCAGGGTAGTGATACTAGGAGCATCAAAGACCTTCACCGCAACACAGATCCATTCAAATTTGAGCTTAATAAGCAATCTGGCCTAGAAAAATTATGGAAAATCAGCAAGATTAACAGTAAGTCTGCTACTTTTTTTTC
>NW_010212639.1:0-230 GCF_000695765.1 Mesitornis unicolor
GGTCAAAGGTCAAGGGGTCAAGGGTCACGGGGTCAAACGGTCAAGGGGTCAAAGGTCACATGAGGTCAAGGTTCACGGGAGGTCAAAGGTCACAGGGGGTCAAGGGATCAAAGGCCGGGGGTCAAGGGTCAAATGGGGTCAAGAGGTCAAAGCTCGTAGGGGTCAAGGGGTCAGAGGTCACATGAGGTCAAAGGTCACGGGGGTCAAAGGGTCAAAGGTCACAGAATCAA
>NW_010212640.1:0-230 GCF_000695765.1 Mesitornis unicolor
CTTTAAAATTGGAAGATCGTAAAGGAATAGATAAAAATGATTTATAATTTTATATGGTATGGACTATTAGTGGAATATGAATCAGAATATAACACTCCCATTTTGCCAGTTAAAAAGTCAGACAATACTTATCGGGTAGTACAGGATTTGAGGGCAAAAAACCAAAATAGTTAAAGAATTACATCCGGTAGTAGCCAATTGTAAGGAACGGTCTGGCTCATAGTTTAAAC
>NW_010212641.1:0-230 GCF_000695765.1 Mesitornis unicolor
GAAAAGTAGACTCCTAGTGTGATGGATACTCAGAATTTATAATATGAATTCATTTTAGGCCCCATTAAGCATATAAAGTGTCTTAAGATTTCACAGATGAATCTCAAGACATTTCTTTTCCTTCCAATGGAGGGATTTTTTTTTTCTTTAAGAAGGCAGCAAAAAGTTAAGCTTTTCTACAAGGAAAGTCTGCTTTTCATGTTTAGGACAACTTGAAAACCTGCTTATAT
>NW_010212642.1:0-230 GCF_000695765.1 Mesitornis unicolor
GACAGTGGTTTGGGCATGGGCTGGGCTCTGATTTAGAAGGAAATTGTGCAGCTCTGCAGACCAGTACTCCAAAGCACGTGAAGAAAGGTGAGATGTTTAAAATGTTCCCTGACATGCTTGTTCTCCACCTGCTTTCCCTATTGGAAAGAAATTATGGAGAATACCCATGCAAAAATTGTTTGGTGCTGTTGGTGACTGTTTGCACTGGATCCGTATGTTGTCCTCTGCAA
>NW_010212643.1:0-230 GCF_000695765.1 Mesitornis unicolor
CGCCGTCACCTCCTCCTCTCCTCTCAGGCGGGCAGAGCCGCCCTCTACGCTGAGGCTAAAGGCGCGAGGGCTCCGCGCGTCTTGCCTTCTCTCCCAACCTGGTCCCGCCAGCCGCCATTCGCCTCACCCCGCCCGACCCTCGCTACTGAGCCAACAGGAACCGTCGAACGGCATAAATGACAGTTGGCGATGACCAATGAGAAAGCTTCTTATTGCTGTGTGGCTGAGGC
>NW_010212644.1:0-230 GCF_000695765.1 Mesitornis unicolor
GGGATAAAGCCCTGGAGGGAAAAGGGGCCCAGGTTGTCTGAGCAGCCAGGTATCATCTCTGAAAACCTAAAGCCCTGATAGAAATCAATCTGGCCGCAGACATCAAGAGCAACAAGAAAATCTTCTTAAGGTACGTAAGTGATAACAGGAAGACTAGGGAAACTGCGGGCCCCCTCCAAAATGAAAGGCCTGATTTCCAGGAATATGGAGAAGGCTGAGGTACTCAGCAA
>NW_010212645.1:0-229 GCF_000695765.1 Mesitornis unicolor
TGCAGATGCCCATAAATACAGACTCTTTAGCATTACAACCACCTTTTAAACCTTCACCCATTCTGAATGCTCTGCTCCTCACTGAGGGTACTCCAACTGAAAACATCTGGCTTATGGATGCTTCAGCAAAAAAAAGGTAAATGGCAATACAAGGCCATTGCTTTAGATATTACCACCAGCAAAAAAGTAGTAGAGGAAGGTGAAGGCAGTGCACAAGTAGAAAAAAATA
>NW_010212646.1:0-230 GCF_000695765.1 Mesitornis unicolor
CTCAAAACAGGAGACAGGCATTGACCACAACTGCCCTGCAATCACTTGCCACTTCCAGCTTCTGTCTTCTCCTGCCCTCACCAGAGACCACGGTGTCTCTCTTGCCTGACCCTTCACACTATCTCTGCTATGGTTGTATGACAGCTTTTGTGTCACAAGGTGATTTAGCTCTTGTTTTTCACTTCAGAGGATCCTCCCAACTACAGTGGGAGTCCTAAAGGTCTCTTACA
>NW_010212647.1:0-230 GCF_000695765.1 Mesitornis unicolor
TGCTCTCTTTTCAGCTGTGACAAATTTTACACAAGCTGCTGCTAGCTTTCATGAAAGATTGGAACAAACAGATAGCAATAAGTAAGTTTAACCTTTTTTTAAATTCCAGTCAAATACACCATGTAGATCTTTGGGCTCAGAGGGCGATCTTCACCTGCATTTAGTCCCCTGAATAACCTTGGTGACAAGTGACTGTCAATCATTTCTTTCATTACACATCCTTATTGTCG
>NW_010212648.1:0-230 GCF_000695765.1 Mesitornis unicolor
CCCAGCTCCACCCCTGCCTCCAAACCGCGCTGGAGCGGGCGCAGGCGGCCGGAGACCCCCGGTTACAGGTGAGGGGGGGTGGGAGAAAACAGGGGACCCCCTTAACGCCCCCTCCCCAAAATGAATCCATGGCTTCCTCTCCCTCTTCCTCTTCTTCCTCCCCAGCGCCAGGTTCTGCGCCACCTCCACGCGCTGCAGCTTCGGGACGGGGACACCGAGGCTGCTGCTGT
>NW_010212649.1:0-230 GCF_000695765.1 Mesitornis unicolor
ACAAACCTCAACAACAATTAATCCATATGGTTGTGTGCTGTCTTAGCAACTTTTAGAGATTTTTCAGCCTGAAATCTAAGCCTTCTCAAGGTATAACATATCCATGATCTATAAAAAAAAAGAACTGAGAAAAATAAGTCCATAGTAATAGACTTTTATTTCGTATGGAACATCCAAAATAGACTCAACTGTTTCTGGCTTTGAGGGCTGAACATGCATAAGAGCAATTG
>NW_010212650.1:0-230 GCF_000695765.1 Mesitornis unicolor
TTTAAAACCATAGGCCCTCGTCCTATTGCTATGTGCCTTTGTAAACAGTTGCTCCCCATCTTTCTTGTAAACCCACTCCAGGTTGTGAATAAACCAGAGACCCATGCGGTGAGAGCTCCCTGCTTTGCTTGGCATCAGTCCGTGAAGGAAGCCATCCTCTGCTGTGTTGCTATTCCTACCCAGTTCCTCACTTTGGAGACATAAGGAAGCTCTTCTGACAGGGCTGAATC
>NW_010212651.1:0-230 GCF_000695765.1 Mesitornis unicolor
AAATGCTGGAAAAAGGAGAGGAATGAGAGGAAAACGTGAGGAACAGCTGTGTGAGCACTGAGGTGGGAGGATGAGGGAGGTGTGCCAGGCGCTGGGGCAGGTACTGCCCTGCAACCTGGAGGGAGGCCATGGTTGGGCAGGTGTCCACGCTACTCTGGCACAGGGCTCTTTGTGGGCTGTGGTGGAGATGTTTCCAGAATGTTTCCCCCCCATCTCTCAAGGAGATGAAG
>NW_010212652.1:0-230 GCF_000695765.1 Mesitornis unicolor
ACTCTTACATGTGTATACACATGCACAGACATTCTTATGTGCTTACACGCATGTGAATGCTCCAACACACGTGTACATGCACTCTTACATGCTTACACACACATGTACACTTACACATGTACACTTACACACGTGTGTATGCTTACACATTCAGACACATGCTTATAGCCACATGGACGGTTACACACGCATGTACACACACATGCTTGCACACACGTGTACACTTACAC
>NW_010212653.1:0-230 GCF_000695765.1 Mesitornis unicolor
GCTTATACGATATTAAGACACCTAGAAGTTAACTAAATCATAGTATTGCATGCCATAATTTAGATGACCACCATCTATTTCCTCTCTGAAAGTGAGAGGCCCAGATATATGAAGAAGAGTAGAATTGACACATACTTTTCTTTCACCTTTCCCTTAAAAGCATCAGAGAGATCTTTCTCTTAGTCTTTCCTCTTAAAGGGACTGCCTTAGAAAGCCAAAAAGGGCTTTAG
>NW_010212654.1:0-230 GCF_000695765.1 Mesitornis unicolor
GGGGGGAAGGTGCCGTACCACCGCAGACCAACACTGCCTGTTGAGTACAAGCAGGTTGCGGAATTCTTAAAAAGCCACGCGTTCCCCTCGGCTCCAACTTTCATGCGTCAAGTCATGGAGTACGATGGAGCCAGTCTGGCAGCCATGACAGCCGCTCCCCGTGGGTTCCAGTCCGGAGATCGAATCACCTGGTTCGCTTTGTTCCAAAATGTGAGCGGGTTCTTTGTGCA
>NW_010212655.1:0-230 GCF_000695765.1 Mesitornis unicolor
CTTCCTACTAGGCAATCTTACCCTGAAGAAAAAAAAAACCAAAATATTTTAAAAGGTTTGACAAACGGACCAGCCAGTTTAGAAGTGCAGCAGATGTCTCAGAAGAGATACTGAAATCTTTTAGTTCTGAAGTAAGTTGCTCTGAGACTGTTCTTTCACTTTGTTATTTTTGGTCTACTGGTGCAAGATTTCATGTGATCAACCTGCATAGGAGGTTATTTGCAGAGCAC
>NW_010212656.1:0-230 GCF_000695765.1 Mesitornis unicolor
ACATCATCTTTACTGTCCAATCATTTGTTCCCAGTTACCCTCCCCCCTGGCAAAGCCTCCATTGTGCATGGGAAGACGTGACAATGGGAGCCCACCACGCACAGCAATGGACGTGTTGTTCCACAGGCTCCCTGTGGAAATCCCTGCATCGCCCCTTTTCCAAAGTTTGGGGTTTTTATCCTGAGAGGAAAAGAGACAATGTCTCAGAGCTGTACGCAGATTAGTGGTAC
>NW_010212657.1:0-230 GCF_000695765.1 Mesitornis unicolor
CAGCCTGGCATCTCTGAGGGGATAGCAAGAGGCCAGGGCTCCTCAGTCCTCCCAGCTCCAGAGTGATGGGAGCGTTTGCCTTCCTCAATAAAATGTCACCTCTGCTCGCTCACCTGCTCTCTACTCGCCCTGCTCCCCCCTCAGAGGGGAACACAGCCCCTGGCTCTGGGACAGGCAGAAGCCCGGGGACCCTCACCCCCCACCAGTCCTGTCCTGTCCTGTCCTGTCCC
>NW_010212658.1:0-230 GCF_000695765.1 Mesitornis unicolor
CCTTCCAGTCCCCTACTGCTGCAGTTTCTCAGCCCTTTGAGTTACATCTTGTTTCTAGGCAAGACAGCCAAGTTGTTGCTGCTAAAACTCCTACTGCAGGCTGCTGGACCAGTTGTTTTTGTCAGGTAAAATATTACCATCCAGTCTCTCTCAAGCTTCCCAATTAGTATTATTTTCACACCTTCACACTGAGTTGGGCGGCAGTGTTGATCTGCCTGAGGTAGGAAGGC
>NW_010212659.1:0-230 GCF_000695765.1 Mesitornis unicolor
TGCTTGAGATCCAGAGGTCCATCTCCTCCCATGGTCCATGGATGTCTCCTCATTTTTGTGGAGGCAATTCGCAGATGCCTGGTTCCGCCCCTGCCCTTGTACCATGATGTCCGTGACACGGCTGTTTCAGCTCAGACAGCCCAAAATCTTCAGGGTTTGTCTGCTGAGTGTGGCTGAGCTCTGACCACAACGCATCAGGCCTTGTGGCTCGGTCCCAAAGTATTGTCTCT
>NW_010212660.1:0-230 GCF_000695765.1 Mesitornis unicolor
GGCTTTCAAAGCAAAAAGCCTTGCCAAAACCAAACAAAGCACTGAGCATCAGTTTTAATGGAATACCAATATTGTGTTCCCCCTTTCCCTCTTTTTGCTACGTATACATACACCTTCCACACTCCTCCAGTTGTCAAATAAATGATACTATGCAAAAAAAATTTGTTTCAGTTACAAAGCTGAATAAACAAAGAATAAATTTGCAAGTGCTCCCATATGTCTCTGCTTCT
>NW_010212661.1:0-230 GCF_000695765.1 Mesitornis unicolor
TTGGGATGTGTCATTGCAGAGCTGTTCTTGGGCTGGCCGTTGTACCCTGGAGCTTCGGAGTACGATCAGGTGGGTATGGGTATGGCCCTGGATGCCAGTAAGAGCATGGATGTTCGTGGGTTGGAGGTTTTTCCCTTCTTTTGTCAGAGTGAAGAGATGCCAACTTTTGCTGGTTTGCTAGTAGGGAATATGTGATTCTTACCCCCTCCCCTCAAGTCAACTTTTTCAGT
>NW_010212662.1:0-230 GCF_000695765.1 Mesitornis unicolor
GGGCAACCAAAGCTGCTCCATGGGCACCCAGATCTGCTCCAGGGCAAACTGGAGCGTGCAAACCAGTGCTCAAACCAGTGAGACTAAACCGGAGCGTGCAGGTAAACCAGTGTGTAAACTGGAGAGAGCAAACTGGAGTGTGCAAACCAGTGGGAGCAAACTGGAGTGCACAAACTGTAGTGTGTAAACTGGAGTGTGCAAACTGGGATGTGCAAACCAGTGGGAGCAAA
>NW_010212663.1:0-230 GCF_000695765.1 Mesitornis unicolor
GTGACCCTGTGGAGAGCCTGCACTGGAGCAGTTTCTCTGGCAGAACCTGTGGCTCTGTGGGGGGCCCATGCTGGAGCAGTCATTTTCGGAAAGACTGCACCCCATGGAAGGCAGCCATACAAGCGCAGCTGGTGCGGAAGTGCAGCCCATGGTTAGGACCCATGTTGTAGAAGTTCATGAAGGACTGTCTCCCATGGCGAGCACCCCTCGCTGGAGCAGGGCACAAGTGT
>NW_010212664.1:0-230 GCF_000695765.1 Mesitornis unicolor
CTTGACCAACTTGATAACCTTCTATGATGAAATTCTGAGCATGGTAGATGAGGGAAGAGCAGTGGATATTCTCTACCTTGACTTCAAAAAGGTCTTTAAAACTGTCTCCCATAAGAACCTTATGAAGAATCTGATGATTGTGCTGAACACAGTATTCAAGGTGCGGTCTCAACAGTGTTGAGTATAGGGGGACGATTACTTCCCTAGTCCTGCTGGCTACACTATTTCTG
>NW_010212665.1:0-230 GCF_000695765.1 Mesitornis unicolor
CCCTGCTTGAGCAGGGGGTTGGACCAGATGATTTCTGAAGGTGATGAGGGTCATTTAGTGATTCTATGGCTCTGTGAGTCTGTGACAAGCTGTTAAGATGTCATAGGTCTACAGGAGGAGTCCCACAGGGTGAGTAAGACCACTTAATGCAACTTCCAGATGGATGGGTGATACCACTAATGAAAAAAATTACGCTCCTTTGGAGCCCAATGAGGAAAGCCATTGTTCTG
>NW_010212666.1:0-230 GCF_000695765.1 Mesitornis unicolor
CAGACATAACACAACAGGAACAATGAAAATGCTTTTGGAGACAAGGTCTCCTGCTCAACAGTAGCTGCCATTGGTTTGGGTCAGGAATAAGGTGAAGTTGCACTATAACCTGGCATCCAACGTGTTCTGGTTAACCCTTTCTGTTGCTGGAGCTCAGCCTTGCAGTCCATCCATGGTCTCTCAGGTGTAGCCTCTAACCCAAAGCAGATGATGAAGAAGATGCCACCATT
>NW_010212667.1:0-230 GCF_000695765.1 Mesitornis unicolor
TGAGCTCTAACTAACCAAGGCTACAGGCGGCCGAGGCTACCGGCGGCCAAAACCACAGGCAGTCGCGGGTGGGGGGGCTGTCGGGCAGCGCCGCTCTCTCCCCTATCACGTCCCCCAACCTCCAACCCCCCTCCCCCTTTCCCGGGACTTGCGAGGTTTTTTCCCCCCGAATCCTCCGGGCGTTGCGTCCGCCTGAAGCGCCGGTGTTGGTGTTGTCGTGCGTGTGTGAC
>NW_010212668.1:0-230 GCF_000695765.1 Mesitornis unicolor
ACCATTTTGGAGAGTTGCAGCTGCAGAGATATGGGCAGAAAACCCAGGTTCGAATCGTTTTAAACCTGTGAATAGGCAGCTGAAAAGATCGATTGTTATCTTAGATTAACCTACACACATTTTTGTAGCTAAGACAACACCTACCTACCGTAGGGAAATGTTTTGTCAGACACTGAAGACCATTTCAGGAACAGTGAAATAATTTCAATGTAAAGAGTTATCTACTAGAT
>NW_010212669.1:0-230 GCF_000695765.1 Mesitornis unicolor
AGCAGTAGAGTTTGTCTTGATTTGGCCACTACTTTCAAAACATTTCAATGGCCTGCTCTGCCATAATGCCTGTAAAATAAAGCAAGCCAAGGCAGAGCAATTACCTTTAACTGGTAACTTAGCCTTTTGACTTCAAAGGGAATTTAGAGATTGAATTCAAATTTGAAAAATATAAGTGAAAATATCACTGCTTCTTAAATATATGCAGTGCAAAGAACCAAGTAGAAATA
>NW_010212670.1:0-230 GCF_000695765.1 Mesitornis unicolor
TCAAATGCTCTCAGAGAAGCTGTGGGTTTCAGTTCAGTGTGGGATAATACCATTAAATGAAAATGAAAAATTTCAGATACTGTGAGAATTGACTAATTTTTTTCCTGCATTTTCCTCTATTTATGGATGTATTTATTGTCATAGCAGCACTTCTGGTTATTGCTGCATTTTTTTAGAAGTATTTAGCAAGTGCCACACTGTACAAAAATCAAGAATTAGTTTTCAAAAAA
>NW_010212671.1:0-230 GCF_000695765.1 Mesitornis unicolor
TGGCCAATGGGAGCTCGCTGACGGCCGTGAAGGTGCCGTTGAACTGAGGCAGGAGGCGGAGGGGGCCCGGGCGTACGGCCCCGCCCCCTTGGCGCGACCACGTGACCACCAGGCCCTCGTCGCTGGGCAGGCTGGCGGCCAAGCAGAGGAGCTGAGGATTCTGGGAGACGTAGAGGGCGGCGGGGGAGGGGGGCAGCAGGTACAGGCGGACGGAGCTGGCGTCCGGGGGG
>NW_010212672.1:0-230 GCF_000695765.1 Mesitornis unicolor
ATTTCAGCATATTTTTGTGCAGGGCCCCTTTCCACTTAGGCTCTTTCTGGAATGCTACAACACCCAGCATTATTGAAGAGCTTCACTGCATCGCCCTTGAGTAGTGTTCCAGCGTACTGAAAAAAACCCAAGTGGTACAGGACTGTCAGGAAAACAAAGAGTACAGGACTGCAAGAGCCCAAATGGTGCAGGACTCTCTGAAAAACCCAAGCGTTCAGGATTCATGAGAA
>NW_010212673.1:0-230 GCF_000695765.1 Mesitornis unicolor
GAATACATACTGTCAGCATCTTTACTACCAGATTCTCCCTTATCCCCTTCAGCTTCAGGACTTCCAGAAGCTCCTCTTTCTCCTGGCACTCCCTGTAAGCCAGGATTCCCTGGTGCATACCTTCTCTAAGCACTTATCCACATATACTTTCAACTTTTAGCTACACTTTCAACTTCTAGCTTTGCAGTTTTAATGAATGTATATATACTTTACAGTTTAACTGAATATCT
>NW_010212674.1:0-230 GCF_000695765.1 Mesitornis unicolor
CCTTCCTGCGCTCGGACACCCTTGGAAAGGCTCTTGGCCGCTTTCTCTGAGACAGGAAGGTGTCCCCGAGTCTCAGGAAGGAAAAACACTCAGTGCTGAACCCACCAAGACCGTCTCCGAGGGGCCGGGGCTGGAGAGGCTCCAGGCCTGACATCACCTGGGAACTGGAACCAGAACCGCAGCTGCACTCCGCGCCTGGTATTTTCTGCTTTAACTTGTGTTTTTAAACT
>NW_010212675.1:0-230 GCF_000695765.1 Mesitornis unicolor
GCATCTCCATGGGATTTTTTGGCTGGCCTTTCTTACCCACTTCCCATCTTGTTGGAAAAGAGCCTTCCGTTGGCACTTGCTTCTTATAAAAAGCATCGATCTGCTGTCTTGCATGTGGCAATAAGGGATATTTTAAATGCATCACCCTGATATGTGTAGGGCTGGTTTGTTGGGGTTTTTTGGGGTTTTTTTGAGAGGCTATTTTGCATTTCTGTAGCAATTTCCAAGCA
>NW_010212676.1:0-230 GCF_000695765.1 Mesitornis unicolor
GATAAGAACCCCCAGAATGGGGCTGGGGACCCCAAAATGGGGCTGGGACCCTAAAACATGGGGCTGGGACTGCAAGAATGGGGCTGGGACCCCCAAGAATGGGACTGGGACCAGTAAAATGGGGATGAGACCCCCAAAAATGGGGCTGGGACCTCAAAATTGTGATTGGGAGCCCCAAAAATGGGATTGGGACCCCAAAGATGGGGATGAGACCCCCCAAAATGGGTCTG
>NW_010212677.1:0-230 GCF_000695765.1 Mesitornis unicolor
GAGCAGCTTGCAGGAACGGATGTAGTTGTCGTGGCTCTGAATTGGGATCACAGGGAATGGGGTGTGTGAAGGAGGAGCTGATCAGTGCGGGGTGTGGGAGATCAATCTCCTTTCCTCATCACAGACGTGACAGTACCCTCTGTCCCGCTCCACTGTAACAGGGGTGTGTTCCCCTTCCCTCCCCAAGGCCTTTCTGTCCCCCTCCTTACCAGGCAGTCGAGCTGAGCCAC
>NW_010212678.1:0-230 GCF_000695765.1 Mesitornis unicolor
TGCCTTTTGCTCACTCATGAACAGGTATCCGTCATTCTGTTGCCAGGTTCTCTCTGTTTACTTCCCCTGAAGTTGTCAGTTGATAAAGTTACTTCTCCGTTCAGTCAGGCCGCTCTTGTTCCTGTGTCTTGAAGACCTCCTTCTTGTTACAGGATTTCGCTAATCATTTCTCTGGTTATCCACTGCAGAAAGAATCACCCAGACTAATGAAGAAAGAACCTCTGCGACTG
>NW_010212679.1:0-230 GCF_000695765.1 Mesitornis unicolor
GGCATCCCATTGCAGCTACACAAAGCACAGTGAGCTGATGCTCTGAGATTTGTAGCTGAATTTGGCAAGCCCTGTCTGCAGGTTAGGGAGCTCTGATTACCCAGGTCTTGGTTGGACGTCTCAGCTGTGACACATGGAGCATGGCTAGGTTGCTCTCAAGACTGTGATGGCTTGTGTCCATCATTCCCAGGTGTTTTTGCTCATAGAATACCAGGTTGGAAGGGACCACA
>NW_010212680.1:0-230 GCF_000695765.1 Mesitornis unicolor
CAGGTCTGAAAGGAAGAGAGACCTTGAAAGAGTTTTGATTTGGTATTCCTGTCCTTCAGATTGGGAGCATGCCCTGGTGATTTTCCAGATGACCTCTCTGGTGAGGTTAGAGGGCAAGGAGAAAAACAACTAGTCCACAACTAGTCAGTGCTAGCCCGATATTCTTTCTTTCTTTTCCTTTTTTCCCTTTAGAAAAACCAGGACAATGATACTAAAGCATTGAGAACTAT
>NW_010212681.1:0-230 GCF_000695765.1 Mesitornis unicolor
TGGCACAGCCCCTGGGCTGGGGGTGGTATGACCTGCTGAGCCGCCTGCCCGCACTGGTGCCCAGTGCCAGCCTGTACTGGTGCCCAGCTCTTGCCCATAGCACTGCCCAGTGTAAGCCCATACTGCTGCCCAATCCCATTCCTAAACTGGAGCCAAATGCACGTCCATACTGGTACCTGACACCCTCCAATCCTGCTGCCCAGTGCCAGCCTGTACTGGTGCCAAATGCC
>NW_010212682.1:0-230 GCF_000695765.1 Mesitornis unicolor
TTTCCATCTCTTTGAGGCAACTTAAGGGCTTTTCAACTTATTTGATCATTTTCGACTTCTGCAAATTAATAAAAATCTTATTCAGCCTTTTAGGTTATTCTGGCTTATACTGATTCTTTAGATACATATATAGGCAAGTTAGGAGATTCTAGGCATATCTGCTGAGTTTTCTGTTTATCCTTTTTTTGGTACTCTTTCAGTGATTTGAGGCATTTTTGCCAGTTAATCTC
>NW_010212683.1:0-230 GCF_000695765.1 Mesitornis unicolor
GAGCTGGTGTCGGAGACCGTGGGCGTCCGCACGTTCCACTTCATCGAGCAGAGCCTCACCGGGTACTACGAGATGGCCCTGATGGACAAGAAGGAGGCGGCCACTTGGGCTCGGAGGTGGGGACTGAAGCGGGACCACCCCCCAACCTTTCACCCCCTGCGGTGGCGCTGGGGGACCCTCGGGCGCCGGCTGAATGCTGGGTGCTGCCTTTGGGGCTCAATAACCCCATG
>NW_010212684.1:0-230 GCF_000695765.1 Mesitornis unicolor
TTACCATACTGCTTTTCAAAAGAGGATTAGGTCTCCTATGTCACTTAGACAGTTTTGAAAATGTCATCAAGGTTCTTTGCAGGCACACACAGAGCTTGGTGGATATCATTACCTGGTACAGTATCTTCTTATGAGTGACATGGGAATTACCTATTTATTCCACTCTGGCTCCATCATGAGATTAGTCCTTATATTACAGTTTACTGGTGGTTTGTCCAGTTCAGCCTTCC
>NW_010212685.1:0-230 GCF_000695765.1 Mesitornis unicolor
GGCGTTGCTGACATGGCTCAGGCCTGAACCAGGCACAACCCTGATTTCCATCAACAGAAGCTGTCAGTCGGGGTTTCAATCTCTCCATCTATGATGCATTTTGCATAAAGTACATAAAAATAGAATACATATCTTTAAAATCATTCTTCTTGCTTGCTTGTTTGTTTTCCTTTCAGGTCTCCACTGTACCACAATCTATTCATTAAAATGAATTCCAATATACAAATAAT
>NW_010212686.1:0-230 GCF_000695765.1 Mesitornis unicolor
GGAGGGGAGGCACTTACATTCTTTATCTCCACCTACCAACCTTAATGTGTTTCTTACTTAAAATCTGAGTGGTGTTTGTTTCCAGCAACTTCAGTTGAAGCTTCAGGAGAAAGAAAAAGAAGTGGACAATCTTACCATGCAGATACAAGCAGAAAAGGTAGTTTCCTTTTTCTATTTTCCTCTCCCTGCTCCACCTTCCAGTTCTGTAGAACCACAGATAGTCCAAAATA
>NW_010212687.1:0-231 GCF_000695765.1 Mesitornis unicolor
ATGCAGGGGGCGTCCCCCCCCTCGCTGTGACCCCCCCCAAAATAAAACAAACGTTAAGGGGGAGGTCGGGGTCCCCCTCCCAAAATTTGGGGGGGTTTCCCCACATTTGAGGGGGTTTTCCCCCCACATTTGGGTGTTTTTCCCCCACATTTGGGTGTTTTCAAGCGCTTGAAGCTCCTGAAATGATGGGAGCTAAACCCCCCAAAACCTCATCTAACCCCCCCAAAATCC
>NW_010212688.1:0-231 GCF_000695765.1 Mesitornis unicolor
ATGAAGCAGCAATGAAGATCCTCTCTCAAATGGAGACCCGTCATTTCCTGCATTGGCTTTTTCATCAGCCTTTCTTTTCTTTAACAATGTGTGCACGGGAAAATTACTTGCTAACAGCGATATATGTAAAGTAAAGCAGTTTTTATTCTTTTAACTTGCAGAAGATTACGAGTTTTTTCTAATTAGTTCAAAACCACAACCCCACCACGGATTCTTCTAGCTGTCATGCTT
>NW_010212689.1:0-230 GCF_000695765.1 Mesitornis unicolor
GTTGCTTCTTTCATTTGATTTTTTGTTTTGTTTTTTGAGCAGTGGGACTTTATGGATTTTTTGTGGGGTTTTTTGGTTGGGAAAGATAAGATACAAGGCAGCTTCTTTTCTAACTAGCCATGTAAAGACAGATGGTCATACTTTTGGTGCTACAGGCTTTTATTTTAAAAGTCTTTAAAAAGTGGGTTACAAAGGAACTGGTGCGTTAACCCATGATGCTTAGGACAAGC
>NW_010212690.1:0-231 GCF_000695765.1 Mesitornis unicolor
TGAAACACAACAGTCATTCTGTTAAAAAAAATCCATCACAATTCATCACAGTTAAATTCAATACATCAAATTCCTACTGCATCTTATCTTGAAATACTGCAAAGCTAAACAACATTAGAGGTTCCAACAATAAAATTGTGGTAAACAGATTACAGAGAGGAGATAGCAGCTGAGCTTTCATCCCTGTGAGGATATGTGAGTATTAATAGATCAGAATCAATGAGAAACCAG
>NW_010212691.1:0-231 GCF_000695765.1 Mesitornis unicolor
CCCTCATGCCCAACCTGTGTTTTTCAGATGTGTAGTCCCAGTTTCATGAATTTAGCATGAAACTGCATCAGGATTTGTTTCAATACTATGCCATAACTGAGTTTTTTTGGAACACCTCAATCCTGGATCTCTGATATCCACCTGGACAGCTTTGTCTCTCACAGCACCTTCTCAGAGACCCCGATTTTGTTACCAACACACAGAGACTGCTGCAGTTCTGCAGTGTCCACT
>NW_010212692.1:0-231 GCF_000695765.1 Mesitornis unicolor
AGGCGGGAAAAGAGGGAAAATGGGGATAAAATGGTGAGAAAAGGAAAAAAATGGGGGGAAAGTGCAAAAATGGAGAGAAAATGAGGAAAATGATGGGAAAAGGGGGATAAAAAGGCAGGAAAAGGAAAAAATGGTGGGAAAAGGGGGATAAAATGGTGGGAATGGGGATAAACAGATGGGAAAATGGGGATAAAAAGGCGGGAAAATGGGAATGTGGTGGGAAAATGGCGG
>NW_010212693.1:0-231 GCF_000695765.1 Mesitornis unicolor
TTTTTCATACTTTACCAACCAAGTTTTGATAAACCAATGTGTCTGCCTGGAGATTTATACTTCTGAAACGCTTGTATGTATTTCCCAAGAAAAATGCAGAAAGAAATACCTTACTGTGGCATTTCTTGTACTACTTTCTATGCAGGAATACAATTAATGTCATTCAGCAAACAGGGTGAGAGATGCGAGACTTTTCCTTTTGCTGTTATCTGTCTTGAGTTCTTTCACATG
>NW_010212694.1:0-231 GCF_000695765.1 Mesitornis unicolor
CTGCATTCCAGCAGATTACGAGAAGTAGTAAGACATAAGACCCTAAGTACTGGTAATTTTGACGGATTTATCTCATCCCAGGAAAACCCAGGGAGGGGACAGGGCTAATGTCTGCTACGAACATCCAGCTAATTTGTAGCTGCTAATTGGCAGACCTATACACGGTGCATTTGCCCCACAAGAGCATTTTACTGCCATATTTAAGAGAGAGCAATTGCTTATAACCCACTA
>NW_010212695.1:0-231 GCF_000695765.1 Mesitornis unicolor
TGCTGGCTGTCCTGCAGCAGGAAGGTCCATCGACAGAGGGGATCTTCTGTCGAGCTGCCAGTGGGACAGAGCTTTGAGAGCTGCGGGAGACCCTGGACCGCGGTGCAGACATTGACGTGGGAAGCCAGCCTGCGTTTCTTCTGGCTGCTGTCTTGAAGGTGAGAGCTTCTGGCCTGCAGCTGGAGGAGCTGCTGGCTGGTCTGGAGTGTTCAGTGGCCCACCTGGAGCCTT
>NW_010212696.1:0-230 GCF_000695765.1 Mesitornis unicolor
CCAGGTGTCGCATTAGAAACCAAGTGAGATGAACAGAAACATTTGTTTTATTTGTACAATCAGTCTTACTGCTTTTTCTGACAGTTTCTTCAAGTGCTGCACATCGGGACTCCTCCTTTTCCAGTCTCCTGAGGCTTTCTTCTGCCAGCCTTAATTTTGCTGCTGCTTGCTCCAGCTTCTTTTTCTGCTGCTACTGCTTTTGCCAGTAGGATTTTTCTGATTTTTCACTT
>NW_010212697.1:0-231 GCF_000695765.1 Mesitornis unicolor
TTTTCCCCAGGCTGACCTGCTCTCTGCTCTCTGCTCTGCTTCGCCGGCTGAATTTCATGGGTTTTTGGTGTTTGTTTGTCTGGTGGGGGGGGCATCTCCCCTGTTAAATAAAGTTTACGCACATTACTGGAGTGTGTGCCTTGTCCTGGTCTGTGCATTGTGTGGTGTGCGATGGTTTCTAGGGGCTGGCTGCTCTGTGGGAAGGGAGGGGGAGGGCGCTGCCCTCGGCCC
>NW_010212698.1:0-230 GCF_000695765.1 Mesitornis unicolor
GTGCTCCACCCACCAACATTTGCATGGTGGAGAACAAAGTGACCCAGAAAAATTTAGTGATCACTTTCTCTGTACCACAGCATGGCTCACAGACTCACAGGACAAATAACCTTCCCGTTTAGAAATATACTGTAGGAACACCCTTGCCAGCAGCACGATTATCATCTGGTATGATTAGCTGGTCCTTAGTATCGGAGACAGACTAAGAAATTACAGCATATTTAGCCAGG
>NW_010212699.1:0-231 GCF_000695765.1 Mesitornis unicolor
ATGTCCTCTCGGGACAAAAAATGTGGACCCAGGCACCCTCCTCACCTACACTGGAACACCTCCCTCTCTCCAGCACTGCCTCTTCTAGACAACAGCACAATGGGACGACCAATGGGTCCTTGGGGGCGGGACTTGGAAGAGGGCACGGCCAGTCAGGTGACAGAGTGGGGCACTCCCCCCATTGTTGGGTCATTGGACAGACCCCAAGGTGACACCAGCCCCAAGGTGTCC
>NW_010212700.1:0-231 GCF_000695765.1 Mesitornis unicolor
GGCACCGGCTGCAGCCGGGCTGCTTCCCCAGGGAGCAGGAGCCGTATTTCTGCAGGGGCAACAGTGCCACTCAGTGCCTGCGTGCTGCAAGCGGGCACAGTGGGGGCATTAGCGTCCCCGGGCAGCGAGCCATGCCAGCCCGCAGGCCTGCAGTGGGATTGCACTAAGTGAACAGGTGCTTCAGCCTTTACATTAGGAACTCGCCAAATTTAATTATGCCACTTCAGGATG
>NW_010212701.1:0-231 GCF_000695765.1 Mesitornis unicolor
AAAGGGAGGAAATAAATGTATTACAACCGAGGCAAATTCAGCGACAATTTAGCAACTGGTTTCCATTTCAGTGGCTTTTGAGGGGATCTAACGACTTTCAAGTGGCCATAAATTGTTTCTAAAGGAATTCCTGTGGCTTCAGTGAAACAGAGCCAGGACCTTGAGCGCTGAGGGAGAACCAGTCTGAAGGACTGCAGCAAAACTTGCTGAGCCCACAGGAGATGTGCGAGC
>NW_010212702.1:0-231 GCF_000695765.1 Mesitornis unicolor
GCATTTGTTGAATGCTGTTCAGAGAAGACCACCCTAGAGGAGAAGCAGCTTTGGTATCCCTTACAGGCTTGGGAAAGGACACATTGCTCTACAGGCATACAGACATTACAGCTGGCCATTTCTTTGCACAAGCTTCCCCCAGGAGCCATTCCAAAACTTGTCCTGCTGGTGCTGCCCAAGTTGGCCTGCTCACTCACCAGGAGAGTTCTGAAGGATGGCCAGCTGCTCCTC
>NW_010212703.1:0-231 GCF_000695765.1 Mesitornis unicolor
GTCAGAACAATTGGGTGATTGGCACGATCAGAGACCTAATGATCTATTGCGAGAAGCTCGGAGAGTGTATGTTCCAAGGGATGAGGAGAAGCAAAAAGCTAAAAGGAAATTGATGGTGGCGACTATGGAGCAAGGAGTAGAACGACAGCCAGAGGAACGGAAAGGGGGAGGAAGACCCTCAGGTAGGGGGAGGGGAGCTGAGCGGGGCAGGGGAGGAGAAGGCGATGGGAC
>NW_010212704.1:0-231 GCF_000695765.1 Mesitornis unicolor
GTGATTTGAGAGCCCTATGGAGACTGGTTTTGTTTCTGGAATGCGAAATGCACCACAAATTTTCTTGGAGTGCTCCACACTGTCGGGCATTTTTTCAGGAGTTTTGCACAGTGTTGGGGTTTTTTTAAAGAGTCCTGCACAGTGCTGGGAGCTTTTCTGGGAGAACTAGAATGTAGAGCTCGCAGAAATAACTCCAGAAGTACTGCAGGTCTCCCAAAAATACAGAAGGAC
>NW_010212705.1:0-231 GCF_000695765.1 Mesitornis unicolor
GTGTGTGTGTGATTACAAAAGCATGGTTCCAAGTATCCCACAGAAAATGAATAAATAAATACTACATTCCCCTTAAAAATGTCAGTTTCATAAACTCATGACCAAGAGGTATTACTGTGGTGAAACATATGAGATTGACTCAACCAAACCTTTACACTGAGGAAAATATTTTTATAAAACTACATTTTTATTTTTTGTGTGTGTTCTGCTTGTTTTACTTGGTTTCCTCTT
>NW_010212706.1:0-231 GCF_000695765.1 Mesitornis unicolor
GGCTACTTTCTCCCCCTTTTTCGTTTTGCCAAGCAGGGACTTGCAGTAACAAAGCAAAAGGTGAAGCTTTCAAACTACGAAGGAGGATGGATACAGGAACGTCCGGTAAGGCTCGATCAGATACGGCCATGGCAACTTTCATGCTTAATCGATTAAGATGCTGTTTATGCATTGTGGACCACGGCACCAAGGTCGCAGGATCGGTACTTTGTAGCAATACAAGGAAAGGTT
>NW_010212707.1:0-231 GCF_000695765.1 Mesitornis unicolor
CCCCCAAAATCCCATTTTTGACCCCCAAAACCCCGTTTCTAACCCTAAAACCTCTCCCCAAAGCCCGTTTTTGACCCTAAAAACCCCCACTTCTGACCCCAGAACCCCCTCCTGGACTTTAAAACCCCATTTCTGACCCCAAAAACCCCCCAAGATCTCATTTTTGACCCCAAAAACCCCATTTCTGACCCAAAAAATCGCAGTTTTGACCCCAAAACCCCCCTAAACCCC
>NW_010212708.1:0-231 GCF_000695765.1 Mesitornis unicolor
GGTCCTCTGTGCCCCTACAGCTCTCCCCAAATCTCCCCGCCACGCACACTTCCTATATACAGAGACCCCCATGGCCCAGCTGCGCTCTCGCTCCTGGGGAGCGAGGGGAAACGGGGGTGCAGGAGAGAGCGGAAACGCGACGAGGCCCTGTCCTCAACACCGCCCCGGCGCAGTGGGATCCGACTGCAGCCAGAGGAGGCTTCATGAGGAGCCAGGGGTGCGGGGAAAGCT
>NW_010212709.1:0-230 GCF_000695765.1 Mesitornis unicolor
CAATTCCATTATTATTTCAAATGTGATTTTGCAGAACTGGATCCTGAAAACTGGCACAAAGCAGTCAAAACGGAAACAAATGGCCAGGCACTTCACAGGATGCTGTTAAAGCAAGCTCCATCCCAAGAGCACCAGTGACTTGAAGGTCTAGCTTGAATTGCAAACCCCAATGCGACAACATATGCATTGATCACCACAGCACGAACAAGGGAATTTGGGGCAACTGTAGG
>NW_010212710.1:0-231 GCF_000695765.1 Mesitornis unicolor
GTTCTTTCAGTTCATTCGAACACTTTAAATCTATTTGATGTCACTAATTTGAAGATAGAAGTGATGCTTTGAAGTGGATACAGTGCATAAATTGTGCGGATTATCATGGACAATAATAGTCTAAATAAAAAAAAATTCTAAATACATAACACCTATGACTGTTGACTTGAACTTTTTAGTTAAAGTTCCTGTGATACATAAAGGAAGAAATTTGTTCTTCTCTACATGAAG
>NW_010212711.1:0-231 GCF_000695765.1 Mesitornis unicolor
AGCCGTCGAGTGTTGGCTGGCGGTCGTCAGCAGGGTCGAGGCGGCCACCCCGTCGCTGAGGGGCGCCATGCTGGGAGCGGAGGGGGAGTCCGATTTCACTGCGGGGCCTGTAGCACCTGAGGATGAAAGGCTCGGCTCAGGGGTGGCCACCAGCAGCTCCTGGAGGGCAACGCAGCGGCGAGGACCAGCGAAGGAGGAGACCTGGGGCTTCCCTGAGCCACTGAGCGGCTA
>NW_010212712.1:0-231 GCF_000695765.1 Mesitornis unicolor
GATGTCCATATGCATGACTGTGGAGTAGCAGGTATGGTCAAACCCTGATTCATTTGTGGAACAGTGACATTTACTTTTCCTTACCTTACAGCATTTCATCACTGATGAAAGCACCAGCTTTCGTCAGTGCTGCCTCTAAGGATTTTTTTTAATCCAATGCTGATTATGTGTCTTAAAAAACTTTCAGAAATCTTTCAAAGTATACTGAGAGCTTGGTGGTCTGCTTCTGGA
>NW_010212713.1:0-231 GCF_000695765.1 Mesitornis unicolor
GAGTTGTGCCGAAGAGGAGGAACAAGATCTTTCTACGTTCAGTGCTTTCAAAGAGAATTAGCATGCAGGATTTTATTACTAGGAAACAGTGAGGACCCCAAGCCTTTCTGAAGTCTCACTTTTGGGATGAGTTTGACTTAATCGTAGAAAGTGTTCCCTTTCTCCATGTGGCCAATGCAACCAGCCAGATTCCTGTTTTTCTCTGATGTGCTGTAGCTGATCACTGAGTTT
>NW_010212714.1:0-231 GCF_000695765.1 Mesitornis unicolor
TTTGTTCTTTTCTAAAGACTCAAGTTGGCTGGAGAGCCATCTTTAGGAAAATACCGTTTCCAGTATAGTCAGATGTGCTTCCCTTTCGTGTATAATGGAGTGGGCATTTATCCAGTGACCTTTGTGCACTGTTGCGGCACAACCATATCAAGATGTAGCTTCCCACTTGGGTTCTGCTCAGAGACTATCCTGTGTCTGACCAGCTTGTGTCCCTGCTCACCAGCTACTTCT
>NW_010212715.1:0-231 GCF_000695765.1 Mesitornis unicolor
TACTTAGTAAAGAACATAAAGAAAGGATGCAAAATCACAGAGGGAAATAATGATATGTATCTAAAGCCTTTCATTTCTATACCTGGTGGAAATCTTGTTGGTTTCAGTCAGGAGAGCAGCAGAGACACTGCAAGTTTCCAAGACCTAGCTGTCAAATACAGCATGTAGAAAGCTATGATTTAGGATTTCCTCTCTAGGGTTTCCTGGTAGAGAATCTAAATGTGGAGTGTG
>NW_010212716.1:0-231 GCF_000695765.1 Mesitornis unicolor
CCCACATAATAAATAATAGTCTATAAATTACGTAAATCAAATGCATTAAAAAAACAATCCTCTGAGAAGCAGCTGCTTTGTTCTTTACTGTTAATAGCATCAATATAAGAGGGGAAATTACCAACTTGTGTTCTGCAACACATCACACCAACTTCCCTTTACAAACTCTAATGTCCCTAGATTGCAAAGTCAATTTAAATTTCACCATAAAACAGGGAATCTCATAAACTT
>NW_010212717.1:0-231 GCF_000695765.1 Mesitornis unicolor
AGGTCCATGATGACCATGAGGCCACAATGGCCATGAGGACCATGAGGCCACAATGGCCATGAGGTCCACAATGACCACGAGGACCACAATGACCATAAGGTCTACAAGGACCACGATGACCATGATGACCATGAGGTCCCCAATGACCACGAGGACCACAGGGTCCATGATGACCACAAGGACCATGATGACCATGAGGTCCACAAGGACCCACAGGGGATCTTCACACCA
>NW_010212718.1:0-231 GCF_000695765.1 Mesitornis unicolor
CACAGTGTCACCCCACAGTGTCACCCCACAAGCAGCGTCACCCCACAAGCGGTGTCACCCCGCTCACCTGCAGCACCTCGTAGATGGCCTTGCGGTACATGGGCTGCTTGTTGTAGGTGGCCTGGTGGAAGGCGCTGGCGAAGGAGCTGAGCGGCAGCAGCTTCTCCACGCAGACCTGGGGCCGGGGACGCGGCGTGAGGACGCATTTTGGGGTGTGGGTCACAGGGAGGG
>NW_010212719.1:0-231 GCF_000695765.1 Mesitornis unicolor
GAGAGAGAGAGAGAGACCCACGTCACCCCACGGCGCCCCACACGGCACCCACAGCGCCCCACTGCGACCCACGGCGCCCCACAGGACCCACAGCCCCCCCACAGTGCCCCATAGAAACCCCACGGGGACCCAAGGGGACTCCATAGCCACCCCATAGGGACCCACAGCCCCCCCACTGCACCCCATAGAGACCCCATAGGGACCCACAGCCACCCCACTGCACCCCATAGA
>NW_010212720.1:0-231 GCF_000695765.1 Mesitornis unicolor
GCTGCAGCCACCGGCCTGCGGGGTGGGCAGGCGTGGGGCTGGGGGTGGGCTCCAAGCCCTGGGGACAGCCATGACCCCCCCCAGGATGGTGGTCACCCCCCATCATTACCGAGCTGGTCGTTGCGTCTCTGCGCCACTATCCGGCTCTCGTCCGGGCTCCAGGGATCTGCCGTGGGGTCAGGGAAGGGAGCGGGCAGTGGCTGGACCCCCCTTCTGGGCAGAGGGGATGGG
>NW_010212721.1:0-231 GCF_000695765.1 Mesitornis unicolor
CTTAAACACCAGGATGAGTCTTAACACTTTAAAATAAGGCTAAACAGCAAAGGCAAGCACAGGAGGAGGAAAAATACTGAAAATCTAGATTTTTAAGGTAATGACATGAGAAATGGAATAAAGAAATTAATGTCACTTTCCTTAATTTGACCTCCATCTTGGCTGCTGTCACTGACTTTTGATGGGACTGTGGGGGGGCTTTGCTGACCACCGTGTTCCCCAAGATGACTG
>NW_010212722.1:0-231 GCF_000695765.1 Mesitornis unicolor
TGAGAGCATTAGAGCTGGGGTCATCTTAGGCTTCATTTCGAAGTGTTAACTGTGAACATGTGTTTTATCAGATCTACTCTGATAATTCCTCTGTTGCTGAGACGGTGGGTGTTTGAATGTTATGGATACCCAGCCGAAGGTGATGCACGGGAGGGACTGACGCTACCTGTGTGTTTCAGGAGCTTTAGGCTCAGTTTTCACTTCGTTTTTAATTTTCTTGGTCAAGTTCCT
>NW_010212723.1:0-231 GCF_000695765.1 Mesitornis unicolor
TGATCTCTTGCATCAAGAAATTGCATGGAGTTGCCAGAAAGCTGGGTTGCTTGTGTATGGCTGTATTGCCCTTCTGTAATATATGTTAGCATCTGTATCTACTTTTATAGATGGACAGAAATTTCAGATTGCTTAAGTTCAATGTAGATAAACAAGAGAGGGAAAATCTCCACTGGGCCTTAAAACAAGGATAAGAAATTGATTTTTCAAAAAACCATAGGAAAATGAAGA
>NW_010212724.1:0-231 GCF_000695765.1 Mesitornis unicolor
AGTCCCTTCCCAGTCCCCTCCCAGTGCTCCCAGCAGCGCGGTGCGGACGTGGCGCCGTTGCCATGGTGACCGGGCCCGGCACTCACCACGGCGGGACCGGACCGGGCCGGGCCGCACCGGGACCAGGCCCCGGGGCTGGAACCGGAACCGGGACCGGAACCGGAGCCGCCTCGGGGCCGCGAAGCCTCCTCCGGGCCGGGCCGGGCCAAGCCGAAACTTCCGGTCCGGCCC
>NW_010212725.1:0-231 GCF_000695765.1 Mesitornis unicolor
CAACTGTCCAACACCCATGGCCAAAGCCATCATCTTCAGAGGCACCCAGGGTTGTTCGTGGGGGCATGGCTCCTCCAACAGTGAGTTTTGAGACAGGCCCTGGTTGGAAAGTAGGCTGAGTGCCGAGCAGGTGCTGATGCCGTTCCTGAAGGACACAGTGAAAGCTCCACCGTGTCTTTTAATACCCAAACATTTTTGGAAATCTGCCCCAATTCTAAGTAGGGCAGAAAA
>NW_010212726.1:0-231 GCF_000695765.1 Mesitornis unicolor
CTGGGAAGAGCCTGGCATAAGAGCAGCCTGACGCCACAGCTGCCCTGCAAGAAACAGATCTTGGACGCAAAACATTTTGGACATTGTGTATTTCTCTCCTACTGACGATACTTTTCCTTACCAATTGGTTCCTTACCAATATCAATACCAATACCAATATCAATGCCTCTATTAACTCTGCGACCACCTCAGGGGTTCTTTATCAATATCAATATCAATATCAATATCAAT
>NW_010212727.1:0-231 GCF_000695765.1 Mesitornis unicolor
TCCAGTCCTCAGGCACCTCTCCTGTTCTCCAAGACTTTCCAAAGAAGATGGAGAGTGGCTTAGCAATAATATCTTCCAGCTCCCTCAGCACTTTTTGGTGCATCCCATGGGGGGCCATGGATTTGTGGGTGTCAAGTTTGTCTAAATGATCTCTAATCCGATACTCCTAGACCAAGAGCAAGCCTTCCTTACTCCAGACATTTCTCTCTTACCTCCAGGGTCTGAGATTCC
>NW_010212728.1:0-231 GCF_000695765.1 Mesitornis unicolor
CGACGCTAGCCCTCAGGAAGATCCCCCGGCTGGGCTGGCAAGCCGCACAGGACCCCTGCTTTCCCACCCCCCACGCCCTACCCCCGCCCCTCATGAAGGGGGGCATCTCCTCTGCCCGGAGCACTGGGGAAGAGGCGAGGAGAGGCACTGCCACCTTCTGCCCGGCAGCGCCACAGCACCAGGAGGAGTCCCTTGGAGCCTGGACACTCCATCCTCTTCAGGGGATCCAAA
>NW_010212729.1:0-231 GCF_000695765.1 Mesitornis unicolor
CTAAAAACATCGATCAGGATATCCTGTTTCTGTGCTTTATGAAGGCTGTCATTTACAGCTGCAGAATTGCGTCTCTGGATTATTTTTCTCTAAAAATAAGTCATATATGGACCATCTGAATGCTTCTAGGCCAATTTTCTAGCTGAATCAATCAGCACAGCATCAGATCAAGGTAAATGATCTTTCCCCCTTTGCTCTTCACAGGAAATGTAGGAAGGTGATGGTAAGAAC
>NW_010212730.1:0-231 GCF_000695765.1 Mesitornis unicolor
GCACAGATACTGAAGGGCTTGAATCTCAAGGTTAGCTGTGGCCAGACAGTGGCTCTGGTTGGTGGCAGTGGCTGTGGCAAAAGTACAACTGTTCAGCTCATCCAGAGGTTTTACGATCCCAAGGAAGGCACGGTAAGATCCCTCAAGCAAGACGACTGCTCTGCGTGTCACCCTTGTTGAAGTCTGGTTCTCATCTCACTGCCCTTGTTCCAATGACACAGTGAAGTCTCC
>NW_010212731.1:0-231 GCF_000695765.1 Mesitornis unicolor
TGGGATTTTGGAGCCTTAGAGCAGGATTTGGGACCCTAGGAGTGGGATTTGGGGACCCTGAGAGGGTTTTGGGACCCTAAGAGTGGGATCTGGGGACTCTGAGTGGGATTTGGGGGGCTTGGAGTGGGATTTAGGGGTCCAAGGATGGGATTTGGGGTCCTCAGAGTGTGATTTTAGGGTTCTCAGAGCATTATTTGGGGTCCCTGAGTGGGATTTTGGGGTCGTAGGGTG
>NW_010212732.1:0-231 GCF_000695765.1 Mesitornis unicolor
CAGCCCCCCTGGCACCCAGAGTCACGGACCCCTGGGACGAGGGGCGCTGGGGGCTGCACGCTCCCGCCCCACGCGTGATCCCTTGTGTGGAGCCGAGTCCCATCTGCCCGTCCACCCACTCTGTCCCCTCCGTGTCACCTCGGGGGTAGCCCCAGCTGCTGGGGGGGCCCTCCAAGACAGGGACGACCCCTGAGCCAGCCCCCAGAGCGCTGGGAGAGGGGGAGCAGGAAC
>NW_010212733.1:0-231 GCF_000695765.1 Mesitornis unicolor
TCACTGTTTGAGGCTAAACCATTTATCACAAACTCAAATCCACAAAGGGAACCTATCAGCTACGGATGCTGACATTCTGCACATTAAGAACCCGAACCTGTATTTTGGGTAATCTGGACATGAAAGATTTGGATTTGGGTGCAACAATATGAGCCACAGGTGACAAGGAGATAAACGGCACCACTCCCCTTCCCCATGAGAGGAGAATCACACAGAATCACAGAACGTTAG
>NW_010212734.1:0-231 GCF_000695765.1 Mesitornis unicolor
TTTGTTCTTTTCTAAAGACTCAAGTTGGCTGAAGAGCCATCTTTAGGAAAATGCCATTTCCAGTATAGTCAGATGTGCTTTCCTTTGGTGTATAATGGAGTGGGCATTTATCCAGTGAACTCTGCGCACTGTTGGGGCACAACCATATCAAGATGTAGCTTCCTGCTTGGGTTCTGCCCAGAGACCATCCTGTGTCTGAGCAGCTTGTGTCCCTGCTCACCAGCTACTTCT
>NW_010212735.1:0-231 GCF_000695765.1 Mesitornis unicolor
TCCTTGATGAAACCGGAGAACAAGTGGCTTCTTTTCCCTGTGCCATACTCCATAAAAGGGGTTTCTTCAGTAAATACTGAGTGTTAGAAAGGTTGTGTGGGTGTGACTCTATTTCCTTTTTTTCTATTAAAGTACAATTTTCTATTAAAGTACACCAGTACAATTCTTTAAAAATTAGGTTTCTTTAATTCACCCGTTTAATTCCCTTCTGCTCCCTTCACCTGAAGGGAA
>NW_010212736.1:0-231 GCF_000695765.1 Mesitornis unicolor
TTACAATGTTCTGGCCATGGATTGTACTGCAGAGCTTTCCAGCTCTTTTTCTTTTAGTCTTGAGCATGATGCAACTGTTGCAAAGTTTTTCAAGAGGCACTTCTGACAGCAGCTGACCTCACATGATGAGTTATATTCACATAATTGTAGAAAGATAGAATGATAGAATCATTAGAATCATTCATCATGAAAATCATAGGCTGCCAGAGAGGTTGTGGAGTCTCATTCTCT
>NW_010212737.1:0-231 GCF_000695765.1 Mesitornis unicolor
CGCCCAGCCCCGTTTCTCTGGGACTGAAGCCACGATCAGGACCCACAGAAGAGGAATGCGGCAGAGGAAGCCCAGCCAAGACACAGGACCCCAGCCCTATCTCGCAGGTTCCCTGCAGTCATGTTCCAGCCCCAATAACTCGCCCTTCAGCGCTCCCTTTCTCTCCCCTTCCCCTCAGGGCTGGCGCACAACGGCGCTTGCGCGGCAACGGCCGCTGTGGGGAGAGCGCCG
>NW_010212738.1:0-231 GCF_000695765.1 Mesitornis unicolor
TTTTAGAGAAGAGGATGTTGTGCGTGACAGTATCAAATGCTTTGCACAATAAGAGGGCGTCAGTCACTCTTCCCTTAGCCACCAAAGTAGTAATCCCACTAGGTTTGTCAGGCACGATTTGCCCTCAGAAAGCCATGCTAGCTGCGACCAATCGCCTCTTTCTTTTCCGTGTGTTTCAGTGTGTTTCCCAGCAGGATCTAGACTACTACCTGTTGGTGGTCTTTCAGGTGG
>NW_010212739.1:0-231 GCF_000695765.1 Mesitornis unicolor
TGAGTGCAGCGAGCAATAGATACAGCTTTGCAGTGTTTCAAAATTGCTTTTAACCAGCGTGTTTTTGCCTCTTCCTTCTTGAAAGCCAGAGAAAATGTGTAAAAATTGAAAATGTGTATCAAAATAATTTATCTGTTTTACATATGGATAATGTCCCTCAGTGAAATAATGACTGTTCATCCACATTCAAGGCCTGAGAAAATATTTCACAGTGAAACACTGAAGCTACAG
>NW_010212740.1:0-231 GCF_000695765.1 Mesitornis unicolor
TGGGAGCTCTTACGGGGCTTAGGGCCAGGTTTGGGACACTCGTCACCCAGTTTGGTGGCACTGGGAGTGACTGGGGGGCTTAGGGACAATTTGGGGACACTCGTCACCCCCTTTGGTGGCTCTGGGAGCAGCCATGGGGGTTTGGGGACAGGTTTGGGGACGCTTCTCACCAGGTTTGGTGGCCTTAGGAGCTCTTATGGGGGTTTGGGGCCAGTTTTGGGGCCAGTTTTG
>NW_010212741.1:0-231 GCF_000695765.1 Mesitornis unicolor
CGGTGCTGGACGCCAACGACAACGCGCCCCATTTCAACCAATCGGTGTATAAAGTGCAGCTGCTGGAAAGCGCCGCAGAGGGGACGCTGGTGGCCCAGGTGAATGCCACGGATCCGGACGCTGGGCTTAACAGTGAGGTGATCTACACGGCGACCAACTTCATTCCCCCCAGTGGAAAAGATGTGGTTACCGTCAATCCGAAGACGGGGGAGATCCGTCTCACGGGCGCCC
>NW_010212742.1:0-231 GCF_000695765.1 Mesitornis unicolor
ATAGTGAAACATCAGTGTTAATGTGGGCAGCGACCTATAAAAATACTTTTGAAGTTGCCGCCAGGGATCGCATTACATATTCAATTTTGACTAAGAATACAGTTCTTTTAGGCTGGTGATAGCATGTTGGTTTTCCCTTATGCCAATAAATTACATAGAAAATAGAAATAGCTTTACAGTTCGCTCGGAAGCTGATGACGTTTCTGCGGGTGGGTTAATTGCTCTTTAGCC
>NW_010212743.1:0-231 GCF_000695765.1 Mesitornis unicolor
CTGGCGTTTCACTGGCTCTTTCTGCTTCACACTGGTGTTGTTGAAAAGTTTTTCCCAGCCTTGAGGCCTTTTCCCCCCACCATAGCACCTACTTGATAAAGCCAAGTGTGGGGACGGGTAAGTGTCACTAGAGGGTGCTGTACATCTAGATTTCTTAGGATTTTTTTTCCCCTTCTTGCAGTGTATCTAACACAATTTGCTGCTGTTGTGGTTCTGAGCTTTCTGATTAGT
>NW_010212744.1:0-231 GCF_000695765.1 Mesitornis unicolor
GTGGCCATGGTGGGGTTGGGGTGACATTGGACTGAATGATCTTAGAGGTCTCCTCCAACCTCAAGTGATTCTCTGAGCTGCCTCTTCTGGCAGCTGAAGTTCAGTGTTTGAAGATCACCTTTCTGGGGGGTTTTCTGACTTGGCACCACAGACCCTGGTTATTCCCAGCCTTTTTGAAGAAGCCTTTTCACAGAATCACAAAATCATTAAGGTTTGAAGAGACCTCTAAGA
>NW_010212745.1:0-231 GCF_000695765.1 Mesitornis unicolor
ACTTTGAAATTACTCTGACTTCACCTCAGCAGCATCAGGCCTGGTGTGTGGTGCAGGATAAAACGCTGGTGAGTGCAGGCTTGATGTCGTTTGACCCTCTGAAGGGGGCCTAGGAGCCAGCTGGATCGGGTGGAACAGGTCTGCTGAAAGCTGGTTAAAAGACTTGGAGTGGTTTTCTGTCTCGCTCTCTCTTTGGAACAATCACCGAGCCGGATCAAAATGCCCTGCCAC
>NW_010212746.1:0-231 GCF_000695765.1 Mesitornis unicolor
AAGAGAGGGGTGGGTCTAGGAGAAGGCTATCCAAACTCCTTCAGCCCCTTTCTCCCCTTTTTCTCCAAATGGCAATAGGCAGATGTTGAGCCTAATCAAAGATGACAGTTTTCGCCCGGTGCTCGTGTGTCCCTGGTCCATCTCCGAAGAAAGAGTAAGCGGCTGCCAGATGGGCTGGAGACACTGAGTGCCACCACCTTTGGAGCTCAACCACCCAACCAATGCACCACC
>NW_010212747.1:0-231 GCF_000695765.1 Mesitornis unicolor
TATATCATATATCATATATCATATCATATATTTTATGCAAATTATAATTATACTTCTAAATTCATTTAAATCACTACTTTCTGAACAACTGGCCCACTACTCGCACAGAGGTTTTGTGTTCTTCAGACTAACATATGAACTAAATAGGAAAAGATGGCATCCACTTTCTCTACACAAAATAATGTTTCAAGTCTGAACTCTGATACGACTCCTCAGACTGCAACTTTTCCT
>NW_010212748.1:0-231 GCF_000695765.1 Mesitornis unicolor
CGAACAACCAAAAATCGCAACACGCAAGCACAGCACTTGCGTGGCGATACTAGAGAGACCATTTAAGGGCCTCCTCAGTTACAGAACTATTTTATGTAGCAAGAGAGAAGAAAAGCTTTAAAATTTTAAGAGCATTTTAGTATTGTCAGAGATGTGGAGGATAAAATTTCCCTTCAAAACACCTACACCAAGCCCGCTCGGTATTTCTGATGGTGGGAAATCAATGATCTG
>NW_010212749.1:0-231 GCF_000695765.1 Mesitornis unicolor
TCAATGGGTGAATATGGTTATACATTGACATACTCCTGCCCTGTTGCTTCATACTGTAGAGGAGGCAAAGCAAAGCATCTCTGCAGCCCTGAGCTGCCAAAAAAATGCGCAGCCTAGCACCAAAAGAAGAGTTAGCTGTGTGCACGTCTTTCTGGTCATCTGCTTCCCAAAACCCTGACACTCTGTGATGGCAAGCCTCAAAAAAGATCACTCATAATCCAGTCCAATTTA
>NW_010212750.1:0-231 GCF_000695765.1 Mesitornis unicolor
GCCATGGGTTGGGCATTTTGGCTCAAAGCTGGTATTTTGCTGTTTCAATCCTGGTCCAAGAGTGGCACACTGAACCTCACTCAGTCCCTGTAATGTTTAAGTGTATGGCTCCTCAGTATTAGCTATCAGTGGAATATTTAAATAAGACAACTTCAAAGACAATAAAAAGCTTGAAAGGAGTTCTTTGAATATGTGTTAATGCCAGGAAGTGACTGTTCCCATGGGATAAGA
>NW_010212751.1:0-231 GCF_000695765.1 Mesitornis unicolor
CGAACAACCAAAAATCGCAACACGCAAGCACGGCACCTGCGTGGCGATACTAGAGAGACCATTTAGAGGCCTCCTCAGTTACGGTACTATTTTATTTAGCAAGAGAGAAGAAAGGCTTTAAAATTTCAAGAGCATTTTAGTATTGTCAGAGATGCGGAGCATAAAATTTCCCTTCAAAATGCCTACACCAAGCCCGCTCAGTATTTCTGATGGTGGGAAATCAATGATCTG
>NW_010212752.1:0-231 GCF_000695765.1 Mesitornis unicolor
GCAGGAGCTTGGGGTCCAGGGGCCGCCCCGGCTGCCGCCCCCCCAGGCACAGGTACCCCCCCAGGAACTCGTGCAGGGTCCGGCACGGGGCCGAGAGCACCCCCAGCGCCAGCGTCACCTCCCCCTCCAGCTCCAGTGTGATCTGGGGACACAGCACAGGACAGGGGTCACCCCAGTAGCCACCAGTATCCACCAGTGCCCCCCCCCAGCGCCAGCGTCACCTCCCCCTCC
>NW_010212753.1:0-231 GCF_000695765.1 Mesitornis unicolor
ATGCTCCATCCCCTCCCCAGTGGAGTTAGCAGGAGCTGTCTGTCTGGACTAAGGACATGTAGCTCCCAGCTGCATTTTGCAGCTACCATTGCAGCTTACCATTGCAGCTCGGTTTCACTACTCAAGTGAATTTGTACTCCATGTATCTCTTATTTAAACTGACAGTAAAATGAGAAATAATGTTTTCTCATGTGCTAAGCTGTTGCGCTGACTTTCCCCATCTGGGACCTG
>NW_010212754.1:0-231 GCF_000695765.1 Mesitornis unicolor
AATAATTATTAATGTTATTACTAATTATTATTAATTATTTATCGATTATTATATTACTAGCAATTTTTAGAAGTAAAATTATTCATATAATTCCTTATTCAAATAATTCTTCAGATAATTCCCTGTATCAACAGGGCATTACTGTGGACACCAAAGTGAAAAGCAGTGTGACCATATTTTGGATTTGAATTCTCTTTAATAACACAGAATCACAGAATGTCAGGAGTTGGA
>NW_010212755.1:0-231 GCF_000695765.1 Mesitornis unicolor
GAGGGGTCCTCTCAAAACCCAGGGACATAAACGGACACTCAATCAGAGGTTGAGTGGTACCCCACCACCACCAAGACACCCATCATCAAGGCACCCAGGGTGAAGAAGACCAACGGGATGCCACTGGATACACGGATGGTGATATCTCTTTTCTTTATTTTTCCTTTTTCTCTATCTCTCTGTCTCTGTCTCTCTCACTATTTCTAAGAAAAATCATGGGGCACAGAACTT
>NW_010212756.1:0-231 GCF_000695765.1 Mesitornis unicolor
TGATAACATATGGAGGTCCATACATCTAGTCCCACATGGAATATTTTAAATTACAAGCTTTACAGTATGTGTTACCTACAGAGAACACTGGAGACTTGGATTTTTAGATTTCTTGGTGAATTCAATGTTAAACAGTCCTTTTCTCTCCCATTTAATAAGCACTCTTGTAACCTGTGTTTACAGATAACATTCCCAACACTTCTGAGTCTTGTGAATAGGTAATTTCACTAT
>NW_010212757.1:0-231 GCF_000695765.1 Mesitornis unicolor
CACCCTGGGGACAAAGAGGAGAAGGGTTGAGCCTCCTCTCTGCCCCCCAATACCAGGGTTGGGGTGGCAGTTGGGTCCCCTCTGTCCCCTACCTTCTCCGGGGCCAGCAGCAGGCTCTTCACCGGCTCCGGGGTCCCAAAAAGCTGGATGCTCTCCACGATGTGGGTACCCCCAGGCTGCTCCACCGCTTTGTGTAGGAAACCCTCGGCTGCGGGGACACGGGGGGGGATG
>NW_010212758.1:0-231 GCF_000695765.1 Mesitornis unicolor
CTCCTCACATTCTGGGATTCTGTGAAATATTGGTAAAAACCAGGTCCATCAAACACAATCCTCCTCAGGAAACACCGCTGGGAAAAAAACCCATCGCCGTAAGAGCAGGGTGGGTGACAAAGGTGGTGACAGGGGCTGCATCTGCCCTCCCATGGGGTCCCATTGGGGTGACCCCATCCCACTCACCCGGCGCCCAGCAGAGCAGGAAAACCAACTGGAAATAGCGCCAGG
>NW_010212759.1:0-231 GCF_000695765.1 Mesitornis unicolor
GCTTGCCATAGCAAGGATTAGGGCTGGCATCTGAAAGCTCTTTATAGCTAAAGGCTCTAAGGCCCCATTTTGTAACCTCTTACTTGACAGAAGTTGGAAGAAATACAGCCATTAACCAAGTCAATAAGGACGTCAAAATAGACAGCTGGTAACACTTAGCAGCAGCACTTCTTGGGATGCCCAGGTGGTACAAGGATATGACTTCAATGTAGGAATTCCCATTTAGGGTTA
>NW_010212760.1:0-231 GCF_000695765.1 Mesitornis unicolor
GGCGATGTGTTAACCATCATCGATCGCTCTTTCAGGTGAGTGCCAGTGACAAACTGTCACTGCCTCCATGGGGAACGTGCTCTGCAGGCCCGCGGTGCGGGGAGCTGTGTGGACAGTGGCCCTCGCTGCTCAGTGCAGACACAGAAGGTGGCTGTAGATCAATGGGAAAAACTAAAATGTCCTTTTCCTGTCTTCAGAAGTAGAAGTTAATCTGGTTTATTTCATATTTCT
>NW_010212761.1:0-232 GCF_000695765.1 Mesitornis unicolor
TGGGTAGCCAACATCGCTGCGGACCCCGGGCGCCCAAGTGCGGCCGCGCACGGCCCAGAGGCGCCGCGCGGTTGGGGCGCACTGAGCTCAGTCCGCCCCTGTTGACAGCGGCGCCAGGGGCCTGCGGGCCCTGCCTCCGCCCCCCGCGCGCGCCGCAGGCCCCAGGTGGCCCTGCGTGACGTATGGGTGGGGGAAGGCTTGGCAGCGGTCCTTTCCCTTGGCCCCGGGATTC
>NW_010212762.1:0-232 GCF_000695765.1 Mesitornis unicolor
GGCAAAGCCAGCAGGGATTTCATTGGAAATATAATTTAACTTGACACCAACCCAGCCCATCCAAAAAAAACCACAACAACCTAACAGAAAGGACGTGCAATTACACAAAATTGTTTAAATAAATGTGTCTGATAAAGATCTATTGAATTAGTGGGGTTTGAGCTGGCTAAGCTTATCTAAAACCACTAAAAAAAAGCAGTGTAACCCAGACACCAAGCTGGGAGGTGCTGTG
>NW_010212763.1:0-231 GCF_000695765.1 Mesitornis unicolor
TCTGCCCCAGAAGTATCTTCTCAGTTCCTAGAGGTTCTTTATATGATTTCTCAGTAGGGAGCATCAGGACATCCTTGACTCCAGGCTCTGCACTGGGGAAACAGATTGGAGAGCTGGTGTCTCAATCTAAATAATGAATGGACTGAGTTTTGTGGAAATATTGAGTAGAGTCTTGAGTTTGTATCTGCTTCTGTAAATGGAAATTATGAGAATTTGGAACTTGAGAGGGAA
>NW_010212764.1:0-232 GCF_000695765.1 Mesitornis unicolor
TAGCATCCTTTCAGGGCACCCTGGAGGTGCCGTATGTGGTTGGGGTTGCCTGAATTGGCAGTTGATGCCATGCTCGTGAGCACAGAGCTCTCCTTACCTCAGCAGAAGAAGAGACCCCAGAGCAAGCAGAGCCGTAGTGAGATGTGCTGTATGCTGAGAAGCCAGTACTGTCTAAGCTGTCCTGCAGGAGCCCTTCCAACTGGCACAAGATAAAGCAGCCCTGTAGCTATTC
>NW_010212765.1:0-232 GCF_000695765.1 Mesitornis unicolor
TCGACTCAAATGCTCAGTTTTAGGACTCACAATCTGATATCTAAGGCCCAAACTCTCATTTAAAGTCCCAATCTCTCATTTTAAGGCCAAAACACTCGTTTTGAGGGCACAAACTCTGATTTTTTGGGCACATCCTCTCGTTTTTAAGCTCTGAACTCCCATTTTAAGAGCTCAAATTACCATTTTCAGGGCCCAAACTCTCATATAGAACCCAAACTCCCATTTTTTGGCC
>NW_010212766.1:0-232 GCF_000695765.1 Mesitornis unicolor
GTAAGTGCACGTGAAGAAACTAATGTTCAGAACAGGTCTATAAACCATCAACAGGATGAGGGAGAACCAAGCCCATGCCAGGGAAGCGTCTGTGTCATCAATGCATTTTCTGCAATGAAAACAAGTTTGTTTGGTAACTACTGTAATAACGTGAAACAAAAAATTATTACTACAGCTAGTACCAAAAATATCTCTGTTCCCTAACCTGAAAGAATCTTCATTTCTACTTTAA
>NW_010212767.1:0-232 GCF_000695765.1 Mesitornis unicolor
ATTTTATTTCATTTTATTTCATTTTATTCCTTGTCTTCTTTAATTTTCCTTAACAGCGAAGATTATGTTCAGGAAAACAGCAGATTGCTGCTGCCAGTCCTGGTTTATTCCCCACCCTCACATCTCCCTGGGGAGATTTTTGGGTCCCCCAATCCCTGGGCCACCCCCTTTGGGGGTGACATTAAAACAAGTCACTTGAGGCACTTCCATAGCCTGGGTTTCATTTGAAGGG
>NW_010212768.1:0-232 GCF_000695765.1 Mesitornis unicolor
CTCCAGTGGAAACAGGTACAGAAATACCCAAGAGAGTGATAAAACAAGCAAAATATAGCTATGCTAGCTGGAATTTCCAAGTTAGTTTCTTGTAATGCTTTTTGCAAGCAGCTCTGAGTTATTTAGGCATTCTTCGTGTCACATCCAAAAGACAGAAAAAGAGTATTATTTTCAGTTGCTGGGTATATTCTGGGAGAAGAGTTGTGGAGTATCAGGTGAGGAGACTGCCACC
>NW_010212769.1:0-232 GCF_000695765.1 Mesitornis unicolor
TTAATTGACAACAAAGCAGCGGTTTCAGCTCTGAATATCATTGTACTTCTGTCTTCCAGGGACAAATTACACCATTTGGGTGCTCCAGTCTTTGGAAGGTGAGACAGGAGGGCTTGGAGGGTGACGTAGGGTCACTTTATGGAGGTCTTAAACTGGAGTCACACTCAGTATACGAGCGAAAGAGGAGGATGGGTCTTCTGCTGGCACTACCTGATGTCTTACTGTGGGAAGA
>NW_010212770.1:0-231 GCF_000695765.1 Mesitornis unicolor
AACTCCTGAGATTCTGTGAATTTCCAAAACAGCCTCATAAGCAACTGGGCCAAGGAGCATGGTGAGTGGATATATCTCATTTATCATGCACCAGCCTCTGGGAAGATGGAACAATACAATGGGCTGTTGAAGACTACACTAAAAACAATGGGTGATATGACTTTCAAAACCTGGGATGCATACTTAGCAAAAGCCACCTGGTTAGTCACAGAATCACAGAATCACAGAACG
>NW_010212771.1:0-231 GCF_000695765.1 Mesitornis unicolor
CTCAATGCCTGCACTGAAAGCACTTGAGACCTGACTTGATGTGCCCTTCGTGGTTGAATTTCACCATCAAGTGGGTGAAGTGACAAAGGCAATCCATAGGACGCAAAACCCCTTAAAACCCCTTAAACAGCTATCCCGAGACCTCTGAGTTAATTGGTTTTATAAAGCTGGGACATAAATTAATCATTTTGATGCTCAGTGATCTGAAAATGAGAGCATAACATTTCAGAT
>NW_010212772.1:0-232 GCF_000695765.1 Mesitornis unicolor
CACTGAGCAGGGCTCCTTGCCAGGGCTCCTTTGGGCCATTTTGGCTGGGTGCCTGCTGCTCATGCTCCAAAAAGGTGGCCCTTGTGCCCCACATCCAGGGGGAGGAAGCTTTCTAGACTCTCAAGGGTGGCCCCTGGGGCTTTTTGTCCTCTGTAGCACTAGCACAACCCCTTGTCAGGGCTCCAATGGGCCCTTTTGGCATGGTTCTTGCCTGCTGCTCTTGCACCTCCAA
>NW_010212773.1:0-232 GCF_000695765.1 Mesitornis unicolor
CATTAGCAGGTCCGTCCTGGCTTCCAAAAATGGAATACAGCGATAATCTCTTGGATTTGCTCAATCGACCCCCAAGATCGCTAGCAGCCACTCTATTGGTCAGCAAATTCCCTCCAGCCGTTTACCAACATAAAGGGTACCCCCCTCACGAGGACTATGCCAGACGTCTCTGCGCGATTTACCGGCGGCCCTGGCCACGCATGGGAGTCCCCTACGACTTACTGGCCCCTTT
>NW_010212774.1:0-232 GCF_000695765.1 Mesitornis unicolor
CAGCCCGACCATTGCAGGAAGCGCCCCGCTGCGCGAGCGGGGCGCCAGAGTTGCAGTACGAAAATTTGTTCGCCAGGCGGCAGCAGCGAGTGCGGCGAGACCCTCCAATGCGCATGCGTGCCTTCGGAAGTACAATACCCAGCAGCACACGCGGCAAAGCGCGCTACTGCGCGTGCGCGGCACTGGAAGTGCGGCGGCTCCCGGGGTTTCTCTTTTTCGCAGCGCTTCCAGG
>NW_010212775.1:0-232 GCF_000695765.1 Mesitornis unicolor
GTCGTTTAGTAATACAATACTAAATAGTAAATGTTGTGCTGCTAAGACTTCTGTTTTAATGACTTACAATTTTATTTGATCACATCGTCTTAATTAATACATTGTTTATGAACCTCAGGTTCTGATCTAAGAGCTTTTTGCCTTTTAACTAAGTGGTGATCACTTATTTTTGTAGTTTATTGCTGTAATGAGCTATAATCCCTGTACTGATGAAGTCTAAGCCAAGGTGAAA
>NW_010212776.1:0-231 GCF_000695765.1 Mesitornis unicolor
ATAGGTTTCATACAATTAAAAAATCAATAAAAGATGAACTAAATAGTGTTCTAGATTTCTAGCATCCTATACAACTGTCTTGCTTTAAACTTTAGTCTAAACTGTCTACTTTTTCTCTATATTCATTTATATCAAAGAGATTGGTTGGCAGTGGGAGCTGTGAAGATCAGATTTTTATGACTCTGTATCACATGTGATTTTCCTTTTGTAAAAAAGTGCAGTGTCTGATCA
>NW_010212777.1:0-232 GCF_000695765.1 Mesitornis unicolor
CTGTAGGTACTTTCAAACTTTTGCTGCCACCTGTTCTGCTGCCAGGCGATTTTCTGAGAATAACCCAGGTATTATCAGATTCATCACCTTTTCCTCCTCACTCCATTTCTCACAGCCAAACATACCAGCAATTCACCAGTTCAGTGACCATTACTGTTGATTTTTCTCCTCGACCTACTCATTTTCTCTCTGAATAAATTAGCTGTATTATTTTCATCATATTTACATAACA
>NW_010212778.1:0-231 GCF_000695765.1 Mesitornis unicolor
ACTGGACTTGCCAACCGCTCCGTTTCCCACCACCACCACCTTGATGGCCACCTCCATGTCTTCCTCCAGCATCTTCGCAGCCCAGATGGCTCTCAGGTATTCAGGAGATTATCGAGTCTGTTGACAAAGGGAACAGTTCATAAAAACGCTGTGAATAGAAAGCAAGAGGAAACACGATCACACCTGAGGAGTCACAAAAACTGTACCGTTTACTTTCAGCTCTGCCACAGG